>NC_142717.1:42926404-43228670 GCF_055471065.1 Atractosteus spatula | reverse complement strand
CCCTTTTTGCTTTTATATCAGGTTTTATACAGTACCAGAACAGTACAACAGCAGTACTTATGCCTAAAATACGTTTGTGCTGGACATCCTTGGTCTCTTTGTACTCAGCTGTATAAATAGGTGCAAATATAAGTTCCTTTGTCAATCAGATGATTTAGTAGACATACAGTAGCTGCTTTCCTAACGTGGAGGTGTCACATGCCCAAATAAAACTCAAAGTTAGCAAAAAAAAGTGTGAAATTGTCAATAATAATTATTGTACTTTTGCCGACTTTAAATGAACTGCTTCCATCTGCAACATGGCAACACATTTTTTTTTTACTTTAATTTGCCTTTAATTTAAATAACGCTGCAAAATAATTAGACACAAGACGGTTATTTAAAATTAATTCTTAATGTATTCATGGACTCCAAGTAATACATTATGCACAAGGAAGCGATGCATATTGATGAATCTGTGCTTTAATACAAAACTGACGGTTTAACACTGTTCTTTCCTTAACTCATTGTCTTTCAAAACAGCTCAGGAGATGTGTGATCAGAATGTAGATGGTGTTCATTTTATCCATAGGGATTACGCAAATGACACTAGTACATGTTTACAGCATAAAGACTTTAAGTGGAGCCACATTGTTTCCTGTTTCTAATATACAGAGAGAGAAACCATTCTAAATGTTTCTAAGCCTTCCATTCCTCAGAAATTTAATTTCTGCTGCATATCAGCATGCTGTTACATCTTGTATTGCTCAAGGGGTGTTATACAGTATGTTTCCCTATCATTCCTAATTGCCATTGTGAAAGATATATCTCCATCATTTTCCGAGTCTAAAGCCTTCTGCAGACATTATGACCTTGATTCTCAACCTGAAATAAGTCTTTCTGTACTGTACATAGTTGAGAGCTCCTCCACTTTAGACGCGTTTAGAGAGGGATGTAAAAGAGAATTATATTTTATTTAATTTAAGGTGTGTAGCAAGGTATTTCATTTTGTGACGCTTTAATATTGGGAAAATAAACTTATGCCAGCACTGACACAAGACTCCTGTTGCAATTGTGAAGCTATACATTGGGGGATGCAAACATTTTGGGACTAGCTCAATGGAGGCAGGAAGATTTGTAAAATCACAAGGAAAAGATAGCATTTCCCTAATCTAGGTCAAAACAAATCTTCCAGCTTCCTCTTAATGACAGGTGAGTACAAGACTTTAGGAACACATAATTTTCCATTGAAGGGGAATCGCAGAAATACCACTTTTTGCTTGTTTTCATTGCATCTTCTCTCTGTACTTGGGAAATTTTAAACTTTAACTGGTTCCTGCATTACAGTAAAACAGTCACATTAACCCCTGGTTGAATCAATGGTAATTAAACGAAATGCAAATATAACCTAGCAATCAGAAATACAATGTTTATAAATAGACTTGTATTTGAATTTGCCACCACTTTGAGACATGTACTCCCAGCACTGGTTTAGGTATTAAGGTGGATTATCCCATTCTAGTTTTCCTTAGAAATTCTTCCGTACAACTAATGACATTCAGTACGCACAATGAATTTCAGGAGGTATCAATTACTCTATGACTTCTATGAAGGAAAATACATTTTTAGTTTGAATATTACACAAAAATGATGCCCAGGTTATATATAATGTAACTTTATGCTTTCCATCTACATGAAAAAAAATACTTTCAAACCTGAAATACAAAATTGATCAACAGCTTCAAGTAAAAATGCTCATCTTTTTATGCAATACAACTTTTGTCAGAAAGTCATATAACTGTTATTCAATACCTATAGTAAGTGTTTCACTCACAATGAACTCAGAAATATTAACACTTGGAGTGGCACAAACAAATCCTCACTTTCTGTATATACCATTCCCTGGGTAGGAATTATTTTTTTATCCCGTTTAGACTCTTGCAATCCAAGACACAGGCTTGCAAGAAGTCTCCAAGAAATGTCACTGAACTGTTGCAGCAATTTGTCTTTCATCTTTGTCTGATGTTACACACAGGAGTCTGCATGATATTCTTGGGCCTTTGAGAAAAATTATATCATGTTGCTGGTTTTAAAAAGAACTGGTGTAATTTTTTTTTAATCTAGCAAATCAGCTTAAAGTAACTGATGGAGGCAGTATTTCCCTTTTCATATTTTAATAAAAAATGCAGTATGTTTTATTAGATTGGATTACATCTGATTATGTCTTCAGCTAAATCATTGTGTATGTCTTGACTCAAACAGAAGACTCAACCTTAGAAAGGCATCCACATGTTGTCACCAAACTGAAAAGACCAGATTGGTGATTTTAGGTGCTTACAGTATAGGCTTGGGACAAGGATATGCAAGCATAAGGCAACTCACTACACATGCAAAATCATATTAAATAAGAAATAAGCTTAGTCTGTAATATGAAAAATGTGCTTGGACTTGTCATGTGTGTGTTACGAGGGGTGATGTGCCTCAGACGTTTTATATTTGAGTAAGTGCCACAGGATGGAAAAGTTTCAGAAATACTGCGTTAAAGAACTGGGATCAGAATGAAGTATACTGTAGCATTCTGCACCCTGTACTTGTCACGTTCGTAGACCCCTCCTCTTAAGGACGCTCCAGCCCTTCCTTGTTTTCCACTCATCGCCCGCACCTGCTCCCTGTTCTAACCCCTTCAGTTCTCCTTAAAAGCCAGGTGCTCACTTTATTCAGGGCTCTGCATTTGATCTCCGTATCGTGCGAGTCCGGGACCTGGAAGTGCCCGTGCCCGTGCCCGTGCCCGTGCCCGTGCCCGTGCCCGTGCGTCTTGGATGGACTGCCCGGTTTTGGACTTTTGCTTTTGTTTGGATTCCCCTTTGGATTTTCTCCAGGATTGTTTGCCTCGGCCACGCCTCCCCCGAACACCAGCGCACCAAGGACACGCCCCCTGTTTTCATCCCCGTATCCTGCATCTTTTCCCCATGTTTCTTCACTTTTCCCTGGATCGTGTCGTCCGCATAGGGTCTGAAAGAACTGTTCCGTTACAGTACTCTCTCCAGCATGTCTTTTCACTCCCCTCTTCACTGGGAAACACCAGAGTCTCCACAGGACGCTGAAACTGCATGGGTAGAAACCACAAAAAGGTTTGCAAGTACAGGAAAGAGGTGCCGTTTAGGCCATTGTTCAAACTTTACCTCTCATACACACACAAATTGCAGTCACGGGCACCTCGTAGTTTGGAGATAACCTGCATAAAGCACAGAAGAGATTTTTTTATATTTCCATTGAAAAGACTGACTAAACTGAAGTTTTTACATTTTAACTTTGTGAAATACAACACAAAAACAACTTTATTACAGTAAATCAAGAGGGTTATTTTTATTACCTGTCTTTATAGTGGTGTGGTTCTCTTTTAACAACTGCAGTGCTTCTTTTGGTCAGGGAGTAATTTAAGTAAGGCAAACAAAATTAGATGGCCTTTGCTACCTGCCTGAGGTATATTTAGATTTAAATTATTTATATTCATATTCAGATTATTAAATTATTCATTATTTATACTTTTCTATATGCAATTGAAATACAAATGTGATAATAAAAACCCAGAAGAAAAGGATTATTTTTGTTTCTTGGAGGGGCCACAGAGCCATAAAAATGTTTCAAATAATTTATTTCAGTAGTCCAGTTGTTGGATAAATAAAGCCAGACTTCCAAGGGTGGACAATACGTTTTAACAGTATGAGTTGTTTGCTGTTGATTTTAGATGAAACACCTCATCTCCCATGTCCAGCGTATTGTTATCAGACATTGTGTGTCTGACTGGAGTAGAGAAAAATTATCTACCACACAATCTACAAGAACTCACAGCTAGCAGAGTTTCTGAGTCAGACGGGAGAGTTTGTCACGATAGCCCTTTCCAGCAAGCTGTAATTCACTCCTTTCTCTCTGAAAGGAAAAAGAGTTGTTGGCACTAGGATGAAGATGAGAAAGAAGAACGAGATGAATTTATTTGAATGCACAGTATATACTCTTAATCAGTACAGATGGTATAAATATAGTGAGTTATTGTATTTTTTTACAAACATTAAGTGTACAGATTTTGGATATTGATTAAAAGGTTTTTGCATGATTTTGATTTACTGGGTACTTTATGACTGACCTTGAAACCCTGTTACCTTACCACTCAATAATCTCATTAGTGAGAGATTTGATTGGGCACAGGAGATCAGGTGTTTTAAGCTGTTAAATATCAAGCCTGGTAAATATCAAGCAAGAAACACACAGAACGTTGGAGGATAGACTAAATCAGACACTGTTACTCACCTTTAGTTCCCAGCCAGAACATTTTAATTTTTGTTGTTCTCACAAATTTAGATACACCCACCCGATTTGAAACAGACAGATATGAAAAGGTGTGTTTTTCACACCTTGGATCACAGCTACCCTGTATGAACCCTGTGACCACACACATGGAAGGGAGAGGACGAGCAGGCTCAAAGGTGGGCAGGGCAGAGGAGTCCCAAAAAAGTGTGATTTCCTTATGGGTTAAAGAAGATGAAAGTCTGCAAAAACTGCAGTGACAGTTCAAAACCTAAAATATGTTGATTGCACGCATATTCACCTTCTTAAGCCAATACATGGCAGAAGCACCTTTGACTGCAATAATAGCCGTAGGTTAATTTGAATAAAGCTCTACCAGCTTTTGGAATTTCACGCTCTGTCAAGTTCTTATATTATTCTTTGAACATGTGCTTCTACGTTAGCTGCTTATATTAATATTTACATCTTTTAATATATTTCCATATTGTCAAACAGTCGTTCTTAAATGCTATTTTGTCTATCACAATGTTCTTCAGACACAGAAGCAGGAATTCCTGGTGGTTCATTGACATCTTTTGTAACTGATGAACGAGAAGCTTTGAAGCTCCTAGGTGCCTGTATAACCTAATTTCACATTATGTATATGTTTGATCTTTGACAAAGGTCAGCTTCAGGTGTTTTAGTGTTCCTTTGTGAAATTTCCACATACTGTAACTAATGTATAAAGTGCATATATCATTAAAGGAGAAGAAACCTGCCTATTCATTAAAATGCTTTCAGTGCTATTTTTACTTTTTCATGTGCATCATCTTTGAAATAGTACAAATTAGAGATAAGGGTCTAGTGTTTCTTCCTGTATCAAGACTGAAAACAACACTTTTTTCAGGCTTTGTCTATTCCAGATGTCTCAAAAAAATGAAAGCTACTAACTGTGACAGATTTCACGTTTGTACATTATTTAGGCTTAAGCCCTAATGAATGTTTTTATGTTGTGTATTGAAGTGGATCTGTAGAAAACTGTTAATTAGAAGAAAAGAAGACTTTAGTACCGGAATGGAAATCTCAGTAGCTTTTTAGCCAGCATTTTAGGGAACATTACTATGTTATCAAGGACTTCCAGGATGATTCATATCAGAGAAGACTTGAAATGTTTCATTTGAATTTAGTGAATAATCTTAGGCAAGGCTATGTTAGCTATTTTTTTACAATAATTTATTTTAAGCCTACAAATTATTTAAGCTTAAGGGTTTAAGAAGTTCCTAAACATGTATTTTTTTCATTATTATTATTTTCCATGCTACATTAGTTTCCTTGAACATAGAAAACCAAAGAAATTCTTCATCAGCATTATGACAGCCGCCAATGCCGACCTCAGTAAAATTCAATTAATTGCATTATGGTAATCTTGTTCACCCACTTTTGGAAGCACAATGACACGCACATTTTCATTATTTTGCAAAATGTAGCCTGATCAATGTAATGCTTATGAAATTTTCCATTGACTACACTACGTTTCGTTTGGAAAAACATGCCCAGCACACGCAAAATAAGAATAAGCTCCAGATTCCTGAGAGTTTACTGCTGGACGACCAGCTGACCCTGAGATAGAATCTGCAGATCTCTAGGAAATGAGGCCAAAACTGTCAGTCAAAACTACAACTAGCTGCTACCTGCTTCTTTAAATCTATAAATGGGGGCCTGCATGCTACAGTTTTTCTTCCCTCTTAATTCCATTGATAACATTTGCAGCAATTTCCATGCACTGTAATAGGTCAATTTCGTGTGTCCCTTTTCTATATCTGCTGAGCGTGTATGTGTGCGGCTAGTCTAGCCGTGCAGAATGTTTTCAGGCTTTCTTCAAGATCCTACATGATGACACAAGACATTTGGAAAACAGTAGCCAGCCACCGTATGTCTCCATTCATATTGAGGAGCGCTTCACCATGCCACATGACAATGGCCCAAAACATTCCCACAGTGCATCCAAGGATCTCATTAGTGGAAAAAAAGTGGAAAATCTTAGACTGGTTAAGTCAATCTTCAGAGTGAATCCAAATGGGCAGCATTTTACATGCTGAAGCAAAAAATGCATGTAATAAGAAAAGGCATCAACCCAAAGTAGCTGAAGCAAAGCATTTTAAATGACCACACAAAGCATTTGATGAGCTCAGTGGGTCACAGATTTCATGCGGTTATTGACTCAAAGGGATCTGCAACCAGATACTGACTTTTATACAAACAACTAATAGGTTTATTCCAAGCTGAAGAGAAGAAAGAAACCACAACGTTTTGGCTGTGGAGCCTTCTTCGCATGACCCGAAGAAGGCTCCACAGCCGAAACATTGTGTTATCTCTTTTCAGCTTGGAATACACCTATTACTTGTTCCTTTGCAGCCTACACATGCTGACGCAGCTCCCCACCTGAACTGACTTTTATACTCTGCTTAAAGCGATTCTGTCCCAGTGATCTAATATTTGTTCTATTATATTCTAATATGATCAAATGTATGGGTGTAGTTACCCAGAAATAAAACATATGTTGTACTTATCATTTAGATAATTCTCAGGATAACAAATGCAAATGATAGGTGTTACTGTATATGTAAGGCATTATAAATCAGGTGTTATGGAAAGAATTAGGTCTTTATCTTCATGCATCTAGACAATGTGGAGAAACAAAGGCAAATACAATTTTAGGATATATACAGTAGTTAAATTAATAAAATTTATATCAAGGGGTGTTGTGTTAAAATTGTATAATGCACTAGTAAGGCTAAATTTAGAATATGGCCTACAATTTTGGTCACCATGTAATAGAAAAGATATGGTTGCACTGGAATCAGTCCAGAGAAATGCAAACAGACACATTCCAGGGCTTAAAGGAATGTCCTATACTGACAGGCTGAAGGAGCTGAACCTTTGTAGTGTTAAACAGCGAAGATGACCAGGAGACTTGATCCAGGTTACCCAATCATGGTGTTGAAGCTGATACCCTGAGACTTCCTTCAAGAAGCGGACGGATAGGAGTCTCACACTAGTTAACTGCTACCTACCAAAACGATCAGAGGAGACAAATGGCCTCCTGTTCTTACATTATTCTGCAACTGCCTGACCTTAAAGCTAAAATAAAAAGCACCAATACCTTTTGAAGCAAACTTTATCCGCATTCCCTCGTTTGACAAGATTTATCGCATTTAAATTCTTTGGTCCCCTTTTCCAAACGTTGATTACACATAGAAAGCCCAGGTGCCCATCAAGAGCTTTCAACAATGTATTAAATAAGTAAAATGAAAAAGAGTATTGATTATATGAATAGTATTACCGACCATGGAGGGGAGGCACGGTTTGCTTTGCTGCCTCTCGGTGCTGGGGCCCTTTGTATGCTGTCCTCGTGTTCCTGTACTGTAGGTTTCCTCCCACAGTCCGAAGCAATACTGGTACTGTAGATTAATTGGCTTCTGGGGAATCTGGCTCTGGAGTGTGTGTGTCTGTGTCTGTGTGTGCCCTGCAATGGACTGGTGTCTCATCCAGGGTGTATCCTGCCTTGTGTCTGTTGCTTGCTGGGATAGGCTGAGGCTCCCCCATGACCCCGTATTGGATAAAGTGGTTAGAAGATGGATTTATACTGAAAATTGCTGACTACAAAGTTCTAAATTATTCATGCTCCATACGTAAAAACAAACATACCGTGTGTATCTCTGTACAAACAAAGACTTAGCACCTCATCATGGGTAAAGTGCCGAGAGATCGAAGGTAAAAGATTATCTACGACAAAAAGCTCTAGTAATGATTTTGACTGTGGTGTCCATTAATTGGGAAGTTAAAGACTAATTGAAGTGTTGCTACTCCTTCAGAAAGAGGACAGTCACATATAACTCCAAAGGTGCCAAACGAATTGTGATTTGGGACAGTAACTCAACAGTCGCAGCAAGTGGGAATCTTAAAAACTCTGGTATCATTAGGATGCAATGTCTCCAAAACATCCTCAAAAGGGCATGGCAACTTTAAAAGAAACAGCATGAATTTTCCAACGAGCAAGCGATTTGAATCCTAGCACTCTTGTCTGGTCACTGGTCTTGACTGGATCTCTAGAACTCCCTCCAAAAGAACATTTGTGGTATAAACTAGAGAAGACAGCTCACAAGTGCAAGCTGCAATACCTGAAGGAGCTGGAAGCACAAATCCCCGCCAAAAGTGACAGAGTTACTAGTTGGTTATTTCAAGCACCTTCTGTATGTTAACAACCCAAAGGAGGATGAAGAAAATACTACTGAGGCGGAATGGTTTAAATCATCATCTGTTTAAGCAAATATTTTGGACAGAACTGTGTGTGTGACAACCGATACTGATATTCTGACAGTTTCTCGGGTTGTCATTTATACAGCAACCAAATGTGCACTTGCAAATGTCAGAAAGAAGGAAAAACAATGATGGACAATGCTCTCTTGTACTGTGATATAATGAACAGTACAAGATGTTCCTTTTTTGAAATGCTTTTAGTGAATGAAAGTATCAATATAATTTGTGTTCCCTGCTGTTTAAGCTTTTCTCTTACATTTAACCTTCTTTCTAAATTCTCTTATGGAATTTAAAATCCTTGGAATCTTCACTAGATTGCATCTGCTTTTCTTATCGTTTCCCACCTTGTAGGAAATATTTGTTGTTTTCCTTTCAGAAACTGAATGGCCACATCTGACGTAGGATTTCATGTACTTGATTTCAAATGTACATTTCAAAGCTTAGGCAGGCATACTTTAATTTTTACTCCATGCACCAATTACATCGCTTGTATTGATCATGCATGGTCCTTTTGGGTTGTGTAATCATGAATACCCACTCCAGTATACTATTTCACACCTGCTGACTGCAAAAACCACTGCAGATATCCCTCATGTGCTCAGTAGCTGGGAATACAAATAGCCTAAATATATGAGTCTCAGGTTTTGTAGCAATTTTTTCCAAACTCTGTTCTTTCATTAATCATTTAAAAGTTAACAACAATCCACAATCCGAAAATTTGATGTAAAACCCGTACTTTTGTTAAATATGGCTGTTGAGTATTTTATTGTTCTTGCAAATCGTCAGCGCTGGGTGGCGCCATTTCTCTGTAGAATGCAGAAAAGTTTTATTTTTGTTGCTTTTCAGTATCTTGCTCTCACACACACAGCCACCCACCAAAAATAAAAACAGTGTAGTTGCACTATCAGATATATAATTTGGATACTGCCATGACGGAGCTATCTAAGAGTTTTCTTAAATGGGTCTAAGTCATGTAAGTCCGAGTTCTTCAAAGGACACATTCATTTTATCATACACACAGGTCGCCACTGAATAGGAGAATGTGTTCTTAACCTGACTTGGTTAAACAGAGATAATACTGTATTATTATTAATAATTATTATTAATAATAGTATAAATTAAATTAGTATTAATTGTTAATAATATCGCATTACCGCTGTTGTTATTATTTATAATAATACAAATTATTATTTTGTTAACAGCATGATTTACACATACCCTGTTAAAGTACAAATCACTTTTGTCAGCTCTTTTATACTTGTATGGGTATTTTTCTTATTTTGTGGAAACAGGATCCCACTTGTACGCAGCACACAATATTAAATCTGCGCTGGTGTTGTTGATGCACACTTAGAAGACTTCCTCACAGTGCCTTGCCTGACTTGAATAAACGACGCGAAACGCGGTTGTGCTGTTTCAATGTTTCCTACCTGTATGAGCAGATATTTTTAAGATGTTTTAATTTATATTTTGGAACGATTTTGGTAAATAGATAAATGCCTTTGTACATTTGCAAAATGTATACTGTATGTTTTTCACGTAACTGCAGACATTCCAGTTACAGGAATGTTGACGGTCAGTATTTTACATTTGGTGTCAAATCCCACGACACGTCATGGTTAAAGGTTCAGGGAAGTATACTGTACGTTCAGTCACCATTCATTCTTCCCTAAAATCAGACCATTAAGAAACTTAAAAAAACACTTAAACGTCTTTTGTTTTACGCTCATGCTCACTGCCCTAGTTTTGACCTTTTAGAAATTCTGAAAAACAGACTAAAATCAGAATCACACATTCTATTTTTTCCAATTAGTTTTGAAGCGGAGAAGATCCTCTTGTCTGAGTCACAATTTTGTATTTTGGAAATCTGGCTCGTCCATCGGCTATTTTAACGGAAGTGTAAGGAAGAGAGTATTCCTTATGTTTTAGAAAAGACGTTCTGCAAAATTCAAAGTGTGCTATTAGCTCTCCCGTGTTTCAGAGATAAATGCTGACTTCTTCTAAGTGATAGCTCGTAAACGATCGTTTAATATTTATTAGTAAATTTGTTTGTTTGAATCGGTAGTGTAAATTGTTTATTTTGGTTTTGTGGTAATTCCTGTCCATCATCTTAATATTCCAGTTTATGATGTGACAGAAGACACAGTGCTGTTAGTGTACCAAGAATTGTAGTAGTAGCAGTGCTTTGTTGTGCTAAACTGGTCGGACGAGTTGGGGTGTAACTACTGTCTGGATACTCTGACCAATGGAGCCGGATCCACCCCGCAGTGCGTAAGAGCGCAATTAAGGATTTAACCAAGCCTATGCTGCACTGCAGGCAGCAGTCTGGAAGAGAGACCGTCAACTACAACGCGAGCAATGTCAGTCTAGACTCCACAGCTCTTGGCTGCACTTTCCAAGTTCCCCCGAGCTGCGCTCCTCGAACTATGACTGGAGTATTCGACAGAAGAGTTCCAAGCATAAGATCTTCCGATTTCCAGAGCCCTTTTCAACATCACGCGATGCATCATCCCTCTCAGGAGTCTCCAACTTTACCCGAGTCTTCAGCTACGGATTCGGGGTACTACAGCCCCGCTGGGGGGGTCCACCATGGCTATTGTTCGCCTAGCTCCACTTCGTATGGAAAAGCGCTTAATGCCTACCAATATCAATACCATGGAGTGAATGGATCTGCTGGAAATTACCCCGCTAAATCATATCCAGATTATTCATATACCAGCGCTACTTACCACCAATACGCCGGAACGTACAGCAGGGTACAAGCACAGTCTAGTCCACAAGGTAAGTTTCTTCGAGGCTGCAGCACTTAGGCGCATCGGGTAAATTCGCTATGGTAACACACTTCGTACAAACTGTCAATTTACAGTTTCACCTTCTCTTTTCCGTTGGGTCACTGGCAGGTTTTATCGTTTGAATGTGTTTAAATTTCTTCGGTGCGACAAAAAATGGCTTTTTAACGTGCAGCACGAAAAATCCGATGGTGTGTTTTCCCGGAGCTATAACAAGGGAAAAGGTCTGGTACACAAATACATTTAACAGAGAATAAATTATCAAATGCCGTCACAAGGTTGGAGATGCGTAAGCTTAAACTCTTAAACTCTCAACAAATAAGCAAAGATTATTGTTAAAATCTCATTACATTTAATACTGTCATTATAGGTACATTTTCATTTAGGGTATTTTACGCTTTAATTTACAAGGTCTAGTCATTTTGCAAAATATGAAACTGAAAAATAATTCATTTTTACCTATTTTCCCAATTCTATTTCTATTTGAGTATGTCTGGCAACATTATTCTCAGTTCTAGTGTTTAATTTTAAATTATGCCAGCATCCTACATCCACGAACACTAATTGCTTGTGAAGCTTGTCTGGAAGAAAATGTGTCTCTTGGTGCCATCTAAGAGGGGTTAATGTCACACCTTTATCAATGATTATAACGCAAAAGACCTTTTGTGCTAATAACATTCATGATGCGAATCGTCAGTCATCGCAGAACTGTGATAATTTTGTGTGTAATTACTTCCCGCGTATCCGTTTTACCTATATTTTGAATACACGCACGGTCGTTTTCTGTCTGTGGAAAGCAGCTGCATTTGCCTTTTGAGTTTGTATTTTTAAGTCGACTTTATTTTTAATTTTTTCTTAGCTGTTACGTTTTGATTAAACCCCATGGCTGCCTGTCTTTCAATCATTTGTAATTTGATTACAATTTCTTAAATGTGGAATTCCTTTTTTTTTCTAAAAAAAAAGGGGGTGGGGGGCGATTTTTCTCCTTCTCCTAGAGAAAGAAGTGCCAGAGCCCGAGGTGAGGATGGTAAACGGAAAGCCGAAGAAGGTTCGGAAGCCCAGGACGATCTACTCCAGCTTCCAGCTCGCCGCGCTGCAGCGGAGGTTTCAGAACACCCAGTACCTCGCGCTGCCGGAGAGAGCCGAGCTGGCGGCCTCGCTCGGGCTCACCCAGACACAGGTACACCCTCGGCGGCGGAGAGAAGCGCGGTGGCGCCTCTGATAGTTTAAAAAAAAAAATAAGAAGAAAAATAAACCAGCACGTCGCTTTCTGTCTGATTTGAAGTCTTTGTTGTCGTTAATTTTTTTTTTTTTAATTTGGAAAATGATTTACTGCAATCTGGTGATGTGCTTGGTAGAAAAGGGGGCATTTTGAGGAGTATTTTTATGAACTGGAATTTGGAGTTAAAATGAAAGTTTTATAGAATGCACGGCTCATAGGCGCCGCATAGAGCTGCGGAAATTGTTATCCTTGCCTCGGATAACCCTAGCTTTCCTGCTTGATTGTTCCGTTCCAATTGATATGATTAACAGTTCCTGGAGACGCCGTCGCTGCAGCAAATAAAAGCTATATTTTTTATTATTTTTTTGGTTAAGGTCCCTTATTTTGTTCAGTCCTTATCATCACGCAAATAAATTTAGTGTTAAACGACGTTGTATTTCTATAGCTCTGTATGGATGTATAATAATGTTATAATTTGAAACCTTAAAGACAATTGCGCATAACACTGAAGATGAGAATTCCATATTGTATTGTATTCCATATTCATCTTGCAGTTTCTGGATAATCACTGGTATTTTTTTTAACAATTTGTAAAGTGGTACCTGAGCTGGCTTGCGAATAGGCTCCATGTTGCCATTTTGCCTCGACATGAACCGATTGCTGCATGCCTTTTTCCCCGCAGGTGAAAATCTGGTTCCAAAACAAGAGGTCGAAACTGAAGAAGATCATGAAGAACGGAGAGCTTCCCCCGGAACACAGTCCGAGTTCGAGCGACCCAATGGCGTGCAATTCTCCCCAGTCTCCCGCTGTGTGGGACGCCCAGGGCGCCACCAGGCCCCATAATCCGCACTCCCATCAACAAAACACGAATACGGCGGCCTCAAACTTTTTGGAAAACCCTAGCTCTTGGTACTCTGCGTCTGGCGCTATCAATTCTCACCTGCAGCCCTCCAACTCCATACAGCACTCACTGGTTCTTGGGGCAGGGACGCTATATTAAAGCGCTGTTAAAAACATATTTAACTGTATTGGACTTGCGTTTTAACTATAAAAGGAATATGCAAAATATCAATGTGTCGGTATTAGAAGAACGTGTATAATGTGTAAAAATGTGTGCATGTAATTTATTGCATTTTGGAAGAGAAATGAAGCATATTTTTCACTAAAGGACTTCACTGCAGCTCTAGACACTATCAATGGTGCCTTGAATTTTGACCTCAACGCTAACCGGACACTTTCCCCCCGTATATCATGATACTGTACATAATTGTAGATAGAGGGATTTAAACTGTATATTCTGGTTAAATAAAACTAAGACCTTCTGAGAATATATTCAAAATGTTTTCATATTCGTGATTATTTAATTAAAATGAGCATGGTTAGTTAAATATCTGTCTAATTCTTTGCTTTATTATAGAACCAAATACTCGGGGTGAATGAAAATAAGTATCAAAAGCAGACGGATTTTCAGCATTGTGTGATAGTGATTATAGGAAATAAACACCCGTGGCTTACAAACAAAAAAAGATCGACGACTTTGATGAAGAATTAACAAACACGTTGTATCTTAACATGCGAGATTTGTGCTTTATTAACAAGACAGAGAAGATCATACCTAAAGATGATAACAACAATTATATGAATAATTACCTTTTGATGTGCTTCTTTGACCGATCGTAACATTCTGTAGAGTGTTCCTCTGGTCGGTTAAATAGAGGGTTCCCTTCAAAAAAACAGTTGTTTGGTTTTACAATAGGCTGTGCGCCACAAGATATGGCGAATCAAGTTAAGCATGAAATAGGTTAGCCTATATTTTTCCACACAACTATTTTATGAAATATAGCATAAAACACATTTCTGTGGTTTAAACAGGAAAAAAAAGATGTTCTGTTCTGTTCAAAGATGTAGGAAACTTTGTAGGCCGCGTTTCTTTTTATATAATAGTAAGAAAAATGCTAGACGTGGTTTGATAAAAAAAGCACTATCTATGGTCTCCCCCAGTAGTTTACTGTAAATAGAGTAACATAAACTGCAGCATTCGCAAAACAAAGGATGATTGAGCACTAGGCCTGAAGAATGTTCTTCGGGGGCTTATTAGCATAGCTATACAATGCCTTAAGTGTTTATAAATATGCAAGTTTAATAATAGAAAATTCAATATGACACATGATCGGTAGGTCTTCTATTTTGTCATTTTGCCTAACGCATCTTAAAAACTAAAATTTAACTAGGGCTAAAGAGAACATAGGTTTTTTGGTGGTAAGTAAAATATACCCCAGTCAAATTCGATTTTTTTCTGGCTTGCTGCAATTCACTGTATCCATTCTTAATTAATGCACGAGCACAGTGTTTGGTAGTGGCATATAGCCCGGATTGTTTTATCATTGAGTAGTTTGTTGCACTTTTCTGCTTATGTCCAGTGGCCAACGTACGGTTTCAGATTTCCGTGGTGCTACAAGAGCGTATTTAAAATCGGATTTTTGGTTTTGGTTTTGTCCTTTCACTGCGCTTTATACAAAGGACAACTTTCGGTCTTCAGTGTATTTTGCTTACGTTTCTTTTTGCAGAACGACCAAAAAAAACTTTTTTTTAGATTTTTATGCTCGTGTTTCTACAGTCATAATACATGTTCCCCGTTTTTAAATGGTTTTAAATTGGAGAACTGATTTTAAGATTTTCATGCACAGTATTTTTCTCCCCCTGAATGAATCTGGGTGTCGCTTTGGCTGGCCGGTTTTCGCCTTCCTCTTTGTGTCTCTCTACAATTACTTGCTTTGAAAGGCAGAGAGGAGGCGAAGGGGCGGCACGCAGATCTGAAGCAGCCCGCATTCCTGTGGGGGCAGACCGGCTCCAGCGCTCCGCCACTCCCGGCCACAGCCCACCTTCAGGAAACGCACTCATACTGTGCTGGGATAATCTTCTAAAATTAAATGGCTTGACTGCGCTGAGTCGCCGATGACAGGGACCACGATAGTGATGATGACGAATAGGGTGATAGTAATTCTTGTTAGAAGCTATGCAAACTACTGCAGCTTGAATATTAAAAAAGCGACTATAACGTCGCCTTAGCAATCACTGTTAGCTGTAGAGACCAATGTATAAATACATATATAGGCCGTTATATGCAATTCTACATTAAATCTCAGCCTGGATTCTACAATATACGATTTCCGAACTACTCTACAGAGATGTGGCGAATTCCTCTTAAATAGTCTGTGGGTTACAAATTTGAATGCAGACTCACTGACTGCAGAAGGAGATTTTTTTTACATCAAACCAGCTCAGTTCTCTTTTCTCGCTGCTACCTTCAGGCCGCGAGTCGCTCAAGGCGGTACAACATGAAGAATTTCATATGATGTCTTTGTTAAGGAGCTACAGGAACATATAGCCCTGGACGTGTTTGTTTTGATTTCTTAAATTCCAGAATAAGATTAGCATTACTTCAGTTTAAATCCTGCGCATTCGTTTTATCTGCGATAAACCTGAAATAAAAAAAGATGAATAGATATATTTTAAATATACATCTTTAATTTATCAGACAATGGTAGTTTATCAGTAAACTAAAAATGACAAGTTATCTGTCTGTGAACTATCTAACTATATTCGATTTATAAAAGGAACACGTTTATAACTTAAATACATAACAATAGTCTATTTAATATTTAAATATTAATTTTGGATAGGAAGAGTAGTTTTTTTTTTACCAAGTCCTGAACACCACCCTAATCCCATGAAATTTTCTGAAATTGTCATTTTTATTTCATATAATTTTTTTTTGTCAATCACTACGGGGTAGGCTACTCAATTCAAACACACCTTAGTCTCCAACCATGCGACATTACTGCTCTACTCCACGTTTAGATCTGTCTGACACTTAAGCAAAGGTGCGGCGGATGTATTTAGATGCAGGATTGATTTTACTCCTGCCGAGATTTGTTTTCGGGCTTCGCACATTATCTCTTCATGTTATACACTATTTTTGAAATTTTAGGAAACAGGCCATTCAACAGAAATATTTACGCACTTATTGGCGGGGCCTTAAAATGACTAAATGGCATTTTTCTTCCTCGCTGACTTCAAGTTTAAATGATGGCACAGAGCTACAGTATATTGATATATAACTTGGAATGCAAAAAAATAAAGTTTGGATAAGGAGATGTAAATTAATCTGGGGACGGAGTATCTAACGTACTGCAGGAGTTCACACCCTCAGAGAACACAGCTTTCTTTTATCTCCGCGTCTTCTGATTTTCATATTTCAGGAGGTGCAAAACAGTGTAAAAAATGTGGAAGTTTTGATTTGATCGTTCCAGTTCGTATTTCACTTTTTATTTCTTTCCCCCGATCCTACACTATTACCTATTGAGTGCCCCGTTAAATTACAATTGTACATTTTCCACTCAGCAAGTCCATCTGCACGGAAAAATAGAGTCTAAATAATGGCTGCGTTAGCGCTACTGGACAGCTTCTGCTGTAACACTCAACAATAATTATACTTCCGCCTGGATTAGGATTCCATTATCATAATCTGGACATTTACAATTATCTATAATTTGCAAAGATGCGCCAGGTCTTGATTACAGAAGGCTTTTTTTTATGAAACTCACCATCACTAAACAGTGACAGTAATAACAGCTAATTTTG
Organism: Atractosteus spatula; assembly: GCF_055471065.1. Classification (NCBI taxonomy): domain Eukaryota; kingdom Metazoa; phylum Chordata; class Actinopteri; order Semionotiformes; family Lepisosteidae; genus Atractosteus; species Atractosteus spatula. Next base: position 43,211,432 of record NC_142717.1, on the reverse strand, counting down.
CTGGCGATATAAGAGGTACTGGGGTGTGCAAACACGTTCACACCTGGATGTGCTCACTCAACCAAGAGTTGTATGCAGCGAGAGAACCGAGTTTGTTGCAAAATGTTCATTTCTGCTCCTTTCCTGTTAGTTCAAGGCAGCTTGTTTAAAAAGACATTGACCTAAGGTAAGCCTATCTGATTCTTAATTTTGTTCTTGCATTTAACGTTTTTGAGACAACTTTCTGTAGCGGCTATTTCATTTTTAAGTGAGATTTACGCTCTCTCTCTTTTTCTCTGTAATGCCTCGTATATTGTCTATGGCGTATCGCACGATTTTTTTTTGTTCAAAATCATTAAAAAAAAGAAGTCTACACATTTATGATTCTCTGTTCTACACAATCAATACTACGCATGATTCCAAGCACCCTCTGGGTGAATTGTTTTTGCGGGGAAGGGAAAGCTATTATGAACCATGTCGAGAAAAATATATGAAATTATGAAGAAACGTTCAATGTAATATTGACCATTTTTCGTCCTTTGTAATTCCCTTAGCTAGTAATTTGATATTACTGTCGGTAATTGAATGTAAAGGGAATCGTAAGATGTTCCTTAGTTAAAACTGATAGGCTCACTAAATAATAATTATAATCTAACCTGATTATTTTTTTATTAATAGAAAGCCGTATATTAAGTCCCCAGCCGAACGTTGTGCTACTTCATACAGGGTAGCACAGAACCATTTTTGTACCCACGATTTTAAATTACGTGTTTGCATCATGCTAAACGTAATATCTGAAGTGCAGATGCTATTTTACTGTTCATGTGGTCTGTCAGGCTCTGCAAAATAACATTCTTTCTGAGGTCTTTTGTTCGCTCTGAGATGGAAAAGCGAATAGCTCTTGTCTGTACATTTCTTTCTGAAATACAGATTAAATGGCTATAAAACATTGATCCATGTGACATTAACAAAAAATGTAGGTCCCTTTTATAACATTTAACCAAGCAAACGGATGCTAAAATATTAAAACAGATATTACTCGTGTTAAAATGAATTGTAATACAATGCAAAAACAAAATGAGTTATACAAATGAATATGTCAGAATATTTCTCCCACTAGCACAAAAAAATCAAACAATAAATTAAGAATTATAATTTAAAAAACGTGTCAGTGTGATTTAAGAAATGCAAAAGGCCTCCTAAAGGGAGTTCGTGAGAATAAAATATTTTTAGGTATTAACGTGCTCTTGTCTCTGTACAGTTCTGAAAAAATATTTAATAGGCTAAATAAACTATAAATACAGCGTCGTGGTCTGACAGCTGCAGTAGTGAAAGGCTATTCTCATTTTCCTTTCAGCATTGTAATTTCAGATCATTTCCTCTACATTTGTAGGACCCTCGTCTCTGCAATTTGTGTATGAATAACAGAATAATTTTTCTCTTTTGTTTCGTCTTTGCTACCTCGGATCCAAATAAAGATGGCTTTTAGTATTAAAAGTGGTAGAAAATTACAGGTAATTATCTTTGACGGTAAAAACGCTGTAATCAGCGGGCTACATCAAAAATTACCCTAATTATGCCTGCATTTATGAGAATGAAAAAAAACTTCTCGTGGATAAAAACCATAAATTGTCCCAAATATCTGCTTCAGATTGGAGGGGACTGCAGCTGGATGCTTTGTTCAGAATTGATCCTGTGGTGCTTGGCATTCAATGTTTCACAGTGAGAGGAAAAAAGAGAACAGAAAAACATTTTGTCAATACTGCAATAAGTGTACTAGAAAATGACAAGATTGACTGGACACGAAGCAGCAAAATTTTTAACAGAGGATTAGTATAGATGGGAGAACAGCGAGCTTGGGTAAGTCCGTTTTCCTTTGTCCCTAATTAGTGTGATTATCATTCATGTAACGATCTTTAAACCAGTGACACTACAAAGGGATTTGTTTGTCTCCGTGTGTTATTCTACACAGCCGACTGTTGTACTTCTGTTGGACAGCCCGGGCTATCGATCTTTGAAACTATCAAATCTGAAACTATCAATGGCAAAACGCGCGCGTTTGAGTGGACACAGCCGGAAGTTGCTTTTCAAAGCGTGCGCTTGCATGGTGCATCTGACGCAGAAAAACCGTGCTTTTACAGAAGTCAGGTGTAAGACATAATGGCTGTTCCTTGCTGTGTGTGTTTCAGAGACAATAATCATTTTTAAAATCAGCGAACGAGTTTCACAATACAAGACACGGTGGCTTTTTTCAGTTGTTTTTTTTTTACTCCATATATGAAAGACAAAAACATAGAAAGTATATACAACTAGAACCGAACAATATATACATATACAGAATGCCTTTAAAATGCTGTGGAGTTGCATCTGTCATAATGCAAAGGATATGTCATGCGTCTCCTCATTGCGATGTTAAAGGCTCTTTCATCGCTTCGCTTGAAACGGATCGCAGAAGTCCCACCTTTGTCCTGGGTTTTGTCATAAAAACGTAGAAATCCCGTGTTATTTGGTATTTAAGATTTGCACTTTTCTTTTTAAAATAAAGTAAAAAAAAGACTGATAACGCAGGGAACTTCTCTGTGAAGCAGGTCATTTCCCCCCAAGTTTCCTTCCTTTGGGAATTTCCTTAATGTCGCAGAGAAATAAAAGCCATCCTCAGCGTTCTTTCAAAAAAGCTAGATTTTCCTCGGAAACCGTGTGATTAAAGCCCATCAGCGTAGCTGGCGGCAATAAGACGGTCTTGAATTTAGGATATCAGAAGGTGGTGGATTGAATGTACAGTAAAGGTCTGGCGGGTCAGAAACCTCAAAAGGAGCCTTGGGCCTGCGTTTCCCTCCTCCTTTGAGAGAGAAAAAAAACCCCCACTACTAGTCGTGATTATTTTTTTCTTCTTCTGCGAATTCGTTAATCCTCTCGTCTCACATCATCTGCGATCTTTGCATTGTGTCCTGGTGTGGGGAAGAGTACCAGTGCGAATACCCAGGCATGTAAGTGTTAGCGGGTACGTTCACTCCTTTGCTGCCCGCCGACACGTCCCATATGGGCGGTATGGCCGGGGACCGGGGCGACAGGGCCATCGAGCCGGGCAAGGGGTCGCTTTCGTGTGGGTTGCCGCCCTGCTTCAGGAGCTTCTTAAACTTGGATCGCTTGTTCTGGAACCAGATTTTCACCTGCAATATAAACGGAGCAGAAAGCTTAAACCATTTCAGCCGAAAACCCAACAACGCCATTATCACGTAAAGGCAGCCATATGAGATCCATTGACAATATAAGTGCTAAATAAAAACAGTAACTTACATCTCTCCACCTCTATATTTCGGGTTCGGTGTACCTATCCTATTTATTTTAGATATTTTTTTGGTTAATAAAAAAAAACAGGAGCAGAAAAAAAATGCGAAATCACGATCATATTAATATGTTTTCCCTAGAATGCAGATTTCTCGCTCTTGTGGGTACCTTTTGATATGAATGAGGAGAAAATCAAGTTTCACCTTCTAGGATTGCAGTCATTTGTATCGTACATTTAGTTTTTCCCTTAAATGTGACTCTGGAGTTGGCGTTTTTTTTTCCTGTGCTCAAACATTTCATAATTTCAATTGTATTGATATCCAACAAATATGAAATGTAATAATTTCATCGCTTTTAAAAATAAAAAGGTTGTATAAGATACCAAAACAAAACAGTTGTATTCTCGTTAGGCCTTAGACACTATGCATATATCCCCTCTATTAAGCAATTAACAAAACATATATACTATTATCAGAATAGTAGCAATAGTGATAAACTGTAAGGCTAATACATACATGCTGCGGAGGAGAAGTGCTTAAAACTGGAATCAAATTATTTAAAAATTAATAGATTATCGCTTTATAAATCACCTGGTCTCGTCATCATCTTACCTGCGTCTGTGTGAGCCCGAGAGAAGCTGCCAGTTCTGCTCGTTCAGGCAGTGCGAGGTACTGGGTTTGTTGGAATCGGTGATTTAGGGCTTGAAGCTGCAAACTGGAGTAAATTGTTCTCGGTTTCCGAATCTTCTTGCCCTTTCCGTTAAAGCGAATTTCTCCATTTTCAATCACTGTCGTTTTCTGCTGTTCTGAACAAAGAAAGAGCAACGTTACTCTGCAGCAGAGGCAATACAAATTGAGCTTTGTCAAGTACAATTATACTAAATTATAGTTTGTTACCGTTTGCTGCGTTACAATGTATAGATGTATGTGTATATGTATAGAATTCCATGTTCGATTTTAATTAATGCCTTAGTTTTGGGGGGCAAAAAAAATATAAACAGGATTTTTTTGGAGCCTATTTGTAGCTGCATTACTATATCTACTGTATAATGTTTTTGTGTCGTCTGCGTCGTGTACGCAATATTACAAATACTGTAGTTGTGTTTGGGGTTGCACGTCCCATAATTTAAGGATTACAGGGTTGCCTTAAGCAAATGTTAAACCAGAAGTGTAATGTTATCTCTATTCAAACTTAACATTGATCTAATTATCCCACGAATGCGCTGCAATGTTTTGTGAAATTACGTGTAATGACATAGCTTAATTTAAAGTACGTCAATTAAATGCCTAATCACATATTTTTAAAGAGAACGCGATACGTGACAGATACAATTGAAAAAATATATAATCGTTGTCTTTGGACCACGTACTCGAGCTGGAGAAAATAGACGATGATAAAATGGACGGACAGCGCCAAACTCGGGAAATAAAAGCAAGCTCAACTACGAAGATTCAGGTATTTACTCCGCGAATGTAACGCTTCCGCCGAGCATGAGCAAAGCGTTATTCCGAGGAGATACCGGTCACAACTTTGCAAACCACCGAGAACACAAAACGTAGTCAAGTAGCGTGGCGGTAGAGAAATCTGGCAGACGGATTCCGAGCCATACGCTGAAGAGCTGCAGCGCATAAATACGTGGGGGAAAAAAAGCAACAATGCGAAAAGAAAACAAAAGCTTACCTGTGTCGTCTAAACGTGTCTGGCCCGTAGTAGTGTTACTGTGGTAAGACGGTAGGTAGGGGCTGTGATGGGAATGGCTCACATAGGAATAAGGTAGCGGTCTGTTGTAGGAATTCGTACCGGAATACGGGGAGTTATCGTGCTGGTGATGAGAGTGAGATCCGGAATGGAGGCAGTGGAGCGGGTAGTGGCTGGCACCCATAGACGGGGAGCTCTGCTGTGAGTGAGACTGCTGACCAAACTCCATGAAAGCAGACTTGGACGAGTCCTGGGCTTCCAGACCGTCAGCCATCGTAGTCATGGTCATCATCAAATTTTCTGCTTTGAGAGCACTTACCCTCACTCAAGTCCAAATGGGTTCTCTACAGCTCGCCCCTTATTTTAGTTTTTTTTTTTCTCTTCTTCTCAGAGAAGAAATGTTAGGGCCTTATTAACTCCAAAAATCACCGCTTCTTTTGCTTCTCCAGTTCCTACTTGTTTTGGCAGAAGGTGGGCTGGAGTTAAAGCAGAGATTTTAAGGTGGATTCTGTTAAATTTGAGTCCCTGCTTTCAGACTTGATGCAGACACCACAAGTCGAATGGTTTGTCTCCAAAGGGCAGCGCCTTCCGATTGGTCATTCAACCCCCGACGTCATCAGTACTGTGCTTCTACCGGAGACTTCACAGTGAGTTAACCCACCTTATCGTCTCCCGGCGTACCTATAACTAGACATAAGGAAAATAAAAAGATGGGAAGCTTTTAAAAAGCTAGGTACCCAGCTATTCACACAGCCAGGCATTAAGTTTATAACTGGATGTTCGCTAATCTGAATGATTGCCAAAATATGATTTTGTTCGTTTTCTCTGTTGTTTCAAATCGATGTTCCAGCTTTGAGATAAAGAACGGGCTGTGATGTAATTTAGTGTTCTACAACACGACAAACTCTCCGCTTCTTCCTTAAGACATCACTGATCTTTTCAGTTAAATGGGTCGACTTTTTTCCCGTAAGGAGAATCACAACATATCTTGTCAATGTTTTCGTGAAAAGCCCCAATCCCATACAATGACTATTAATTGCGTGTAATTTTTTAGTATCCTGGCGAGATTCGCTTTATTCAGTTCGGTGTTTAAAGGTATACATAATAAGAATAGCCCGCGTTTCGGGAGAGTGGATACTCAGAGAACTGACAGCAGTGCATTTCCCTATTGAAAACAGAAGCTTCTGTTATACTTTCAAATATATGCAAATTATACATGCGGTTAGCGGTTTGGCAAATCTTGATCGCAATATAAACGATCAATGCAAAGTACCTTCATCCTTTAATAGTCTCTTAATTCACATTTCAGATGATTTTATTTTATTGTCAACACAATTATTTAAAAAATAATGCGGTTTTCATTTACTTTTAAATGATGGGAAGAGGTAATTATGGTCGTAATCAGTTATACACAAATCTCCTCTGATTAACTGCAGCACTTTATTCAAATTGCTGCTATAAAATTCAGAACAATTCGCCTGTAATGATTATGGACTGGGTTTATTTTGGGAGGTGGAATAAAAATGGATATAGCATAAATTATCCGCTAATTATACACTAGTGTCGCCTCAATTATCCTCTTATCAAAAATGGTTGTCTAAATGCAGCGTTTAGTTTCAATTTTCCCCCTTTCTATAACAAGAACTTCATACCTTGCTATTATTATCAGGGTTGTTATTTACTAAGGGATTTAAAACTGCACAGCCAGGCAGGGTAACCATTCCTCAAGGTGGACGGGAGAGAAAGCACTGAAACGTCCAAAGACGGATCAGAAGCGAGTTCATCTTTCATTTTTCATAAAAATAATCGAACCATGATATCTCGGGATGTCGTTTGGCGTGTTTTTGAGGACAATCTGGAATAAGGTAGGAACGAAATAAAAGCGAGGATGTATCAATACTCCAGAGTGAACCACCTCTGTATCTTGTTGAGGAATCAGGTGGGGGGGAAATCATTCTATTAAATCATTCACGTTTTTCAATTGACGGATATAAATATATGTAAAAGAGACAGACGTGGTCTTAAGGGTTAGTCCACTCTGGATATGGTTTAGATGGACTTTTTACACTGGATGCTTTTGCTTCAGCAACTCTGAATGGACTAGAAAGATTCCTTGATGCGTTTCCCTTTCTATCTCTAATTCCGTTTCCACACGCGAGAGAGAAACCAGATCCACAGTTCAGCTGATCGGCTTTGAGTGAAACAGACAATACTTCGGGTTCTGCAGCCTGTTTCGATTTCGATGTTTGCTGGGTTAGGAAATAATGGCAATGGTTTAATACTGCTTTAAAGCGACTCAATATATTCCACACCACTTTGACAGTTTTATTGCTTGTGAACATGGGGTATTAAGTATAATAAGAAAGCTTGTTGTCCCGCAGGCAACAGAGATAGGCTAATCTTTCTCAAATTGACACGAGGAGAAGTGAAATCACCGGAGTTTAACAAAGATATTGCCTGTATTTGTCTCCATTACCAATTCAACAAATCACACGGTCAATAATTCTGTAAAACCTCTTGCAAACAACTTCTAAAAAGAAAACCGGATAACGATTCCCTACATTTACGGTCGATTCCTTTACCTTTTTTAACAGATCTGAATTATTGTGACGTGAATCGTTTATTGAACTTATTCACACTTTGTGGTGAAACGGGACCTTTTTGAACTAAAATCTGGAAGCCACGTGTATTCCTGACGCGGATGTGCAATTACAAAATCGTATTGTCGTGTTGGTTGTTGATTTAAAAACAAAGGGTTTGAATCTGTTTCAACAAAAACACATAGCCTATAGTAAGACCTATTTATAAAATATATAACCTTAACACCTTAAAATAATATGTAAGTCTCCAACACAAACATGACGTCTGGTTAATATATACTTCAGAGACGAAAAGTTCAATAACTGCAGAATATAATCTTCCTGACTTGCAAATTGTTTTCATTAAGATTTGTAATAGCATTTGTAATAAAATTCTACTGTAAGAGAAACATCAAGAAATCACGATGCGATTTCTTTCGTAGTTGTTGTTCAGAAGCATGGACATATAACGCAGCTGTGTCTTCACTACCGAAATCGCCTCTTCGAGATGTACAGCACACGAGTTTTTATTAAGTCAAGCCACAGTCCTGAGAAAGATGCTGAGGTAATTCGGGCTGAAGTGATGAGATCTTTGTTGCTGTATGGATACTTAATGGTCTCTTCTGCCCAGGCCATGCGAGAAAAAAAAAATAAGATAAAGTAATATAACTAACGTTTTCAAAACCGCATTTGACGGCAGAAGCGAGATCAAGGCGCAGGGGCTGCTGCAGGTACAGGAGAGGTGCTGGCGAGGCGTGGGGGAGGGGTGTGCAGGGCTGGAGGATCTGTAGAGAATCACCGCAGATAACAGCGTGACAGGTGCATGCTTTATTTAATTGCGCGGTAGCTGTGGCTCGAGGTGTTAATATTATCTCTTTCTTCCCCTTAGTTACAAAGCTACGAATACTACCTAGGGCAACACCAAAAAGAAAATGTATTGTAGATATTGCTACGGCTGTATACTGTATACACAACCCTAGGCTCACGTTTGTAATGACATTGGCCAAACATTCGTTTTTTTCTTTGTATGAAAAAAATGCTCTTTTCTAATAATCGTTGTGCAAATATCTGACTTTTAGAGTATTTTTTCTTTGCTCAAAAAAAAAAGTCCTATGTATTCATTTTCTGTCAAAAATAATACAAGATATGAAAAACACAGGCATGTCGACATTTTTTTGTTGTGTATACTTTATCAGCTAGGACGTTTCTAATATTTTCCTGAGCTAACGCAATTTAATAATTAGACGTTTTGTGGTGGTATCATGTGATGGCAGTGTAAAGCTTTTTATGTGTCAATTTTGAACATTAATTTACCGATTTTTATTATTGCAGACCACCTGTTCTTTTTCTTAGAAAATATGCTTGGTTTGTACAAATATTGAAATCAAATTGAATTGAATCAAAGACAGAAGACACCAAGGGAGACATTATTATATAACATTTATAGCAATATATATGAATAGTGCTCATCCTTTCCAAAGCAGTATAATATAATCAATGCTACAGTAAGTTGGGGTTTGCTAGCCGGACAGATCTGCGGTATGAAAATGAGATGTTGCAGAATTGTTCGCTGTTGTCTAACAACACGTGCCAGTGGTAGAAATATCTAAATATTAGTTTTGTCGACGACCGTTTATAGTAAGGCCCAAGTCCAAGATTACAGATACAGCTGTGTATTTGTATACAGGTTGCTTTCCATTGGGTTTGGTACAGTATTTGCTGGTATTGTATTGCACGCATAGGACACTACCTCAGATGCAAAGTTGGTTATTTTAAGTACGACCCTAAAAAAACATGCGACATTCTCTTTAAATTGTTCATTGGCGTATTTTTTGTACAAAACGTCGTAAGTCCCCTGCGTCTGATGAACAAAGTGTCTCGGAAATGTCAAGTTATCTTTGTGTGCAATGTATTTTTTAAATTTTCTCATGTATTAGTGTAAATATATATTCAAATCAAGAACCTGGTATGGGTGATATAGTTCTGAAAGATATGGATAACGATAAGGCTTTGTGAGGCAGTAAAATAATTCTACCAAATAAGAAATCTTTAAATGTAGGAGGACTTGAAAGAAACAGGAACCTCATTAGTTTGGGCATTTGCCGGTAAACTTTGATTGTTGCATTATTGGATATACGAAAGTCTAACATTTGATTCATAATTAATTGGAGATGAATATACTGTCATTTGGGGTGTTTTTTTATTGAATGTAAAGGTATATTTTAAGCAGAGCGTGTTACGCCTGTAAGAGATTGGAATATATATATATACTGGTAATTTACTTGATTATTTGTAAATACTTTTGGTGTTAAAATGTGAAAAAACAAAGATTAATTAACATGACAATGTCGAATATGTTATTGTCATTTCTTCCTTGCTGTTTTGGGGAAAAAAATGTAGTTGTTACAGACGTCATATCAAATAATTTAGAAGATCAGCATGAATGTTTCGCGCATTTATTCTTTAACAAAGCATAACGAAAACTATTATACATTTTAAGTTTGTATTTCATCTGTATATCACTGCTGTCAATTAAATGGAAAACGTCCGCGGTTTAAACTTTTTGATAAACATGGGTTTGAAGAAAAGGGTTCGATTTTGTTCTTTTTATCTGTTTACCTGAAATAAAAATGTGTCGTTTCAATCAATAATTGACGCTATACCATAGACATGCACACTGCAATATTTGTCTATCCCACATTCCCACATCTGCTAATCCCATTGGAAGCTTGACATGGAGCGTCTACAAAACGAATGTTTCTTCCAAGTGCCTGAAATTTAGTGGTAATTTTCTTAACAGCTATTGACTGGATTGCCTGGGAAGCTTCCTCCTCGAATCTGGAGCTGTGTTTTCGGGAGAAGTTGGGGTGTTGTAACTTGCCAGTCCAGTAGAAAAAGTGAAAAGTGGCTTTTCTCCTGAGTTCAAACCCACCAGAGCTTTACAGACATACAGGCGTCGATGGCTTTCCATCCCAACAGTGTGAAGGAAGTGGCGAAGGAAAATGACTGCAGATGGATCACACACGCAGCTTTCAATTTTGTACACGGGTCAACTTAATAAAACTCAGAAGGAGAGCATCCGCAAACAGCTAGCCACTGTCTATTGTACAGATTAGCAAATGCAACTCAGATCTAATTCAAACCTTACACGCACATTAATTTATCACACCACCCGCGCGAATTTTAATTCTAAAGTTTCCGCACTGGAAATAGAAGTGGAATACTGTATATACTGTAGGGACTCTTCAGCTCATTTGAAAACGTGTCGGATTCTCATGCCACAGAGGTACCTCTCTGCTTTCTTTTAATTTAAATTTTTCAGAATCATAAATATTTTTTTTTTCCAGCCAGGATCGAGCAGATGATATTTAGCAATTCGCTAATGTTCATATCTGGCTGAAGTCTGATAATTTCCTGGCGTGTCTGAACTTCAGATCACAGTTGAGTGCCAGAAAAGTTACACTCTTTCGGCGTACATTTTAATAAGTCCCATCTCTGAAGACGGAAAATGTTTAATGTCTCCCGGTGCTATTATAATACAGAAACCCAGCCACAACACAGGAACATAGGAGAAAGTATTGAGTTTTAATTCGGGGACCGCTTATGTGCGGATTTTGTTAAAAACTGAAAAGTGTTGAGAGATGAGTTTAATGTTCGTAGGATTTTAATAATACATTTAGGAAAATATAAACGTTTGACTCGAAAAGTAATGGTACATTTTAAACTACTGCTAATAATGAAAAACATCATACAATGTTCAAATAGGGTCTCTATGTTTGTCTTAATTTGGCATCGAATTCTAGCCCGCTGCTGTCCAATCAGAATAGATGAAGTGAAGATCATGCAAACTAAAGAATAGTGCTGGGTCACCATGTCCAGCGAAGATATTTCCTTGACTTCTAAGATACTCACACCATCTCTGCTTTACAAATTAACCCGAAGGGTGTTTATGAGAAGGTGTTGCTATACAGCAACTGAAGGAGTCTTGTTTTGCGTTAATATCGCAAGACTGACGCAGGCGGGGCATGATATAACGCCGTTCAAATGCTGAACATTTCTATTATCTGTGGAAAGATCGAGTTTTCCCATCCATCTTTGGGTTGATCTGGCATGCGTATAGTTCTCTTTCCAAAATGACAGCTGTTGTGGGTTGGGGTGGGTGGGTGGATGGTTTTGGGTAAGGGATGTGTCGAGGCTTATTCACAATACTAATACCGTTTCATTATCACATACTTTATCAGATCTTTAATTGAGTTTTTTTGATTGCGAGGGGAGGGTAACACCTCACTTATACCACGATTCTTGGAAGAAAAGAAAAACTTAAAATTAGTTTTACCACCAGTGTTAACCTAGTAACCCGGTACATCCAACGTGTTTCACAAAATATGTTCACATTAAACGAGTTTAGTGTCATCATGAAAACCGGGGAGGGTTTCCCGAGCAAACAAACAAACCATGCTGTTTAAATTATTATCACATTAGATCACTTTAAAGAAATGTATTATGGAATATGGCACCTATCACTCACAATACTTTTCCGCCAGCCCGTGTCTCCGGAACATAGTTAAAACGTTTCACAAATTCTACAGACTAAGAATGCTTTCACTGTTTGCTGAAAACGTTACAATTTAAGTTACAACTTAATTTAACTTTAGTTCATTTTGCTAGCACCCGGTTCATCAAACATCACCTCGCTCACTCGTTAATAATCAGCACATCAGCTACAGAATGATTCACCTTTAAGCCCTGTAAGTTAGTCCCTTAATGTGTGTCTCTTGATAAATATTTTCTTTGTTCTATTTATAACCTCTGGAAACCACGAGTTGAGCCATTGATGAAACGAGCTGTGGACGAGCATGATAATATTCTAAGAGACAGGATCTTAAGCCACTTTTGTATCCCTCCTGAATTGTGAGACAGTTCAGTTGATGACAACGAATATTGTGCATCCGGAGTCTAATTTGTTGTGCTAAGGACCAGCAAAGGAGAAATACAATTCCTTTATGACATACTAACATAAATAACACACTCATAATATCTCCTCTTGTCGACTGATTCACACACTTTTCCTTCTGGAGTGTTGTACCGTATATGCATTTTTTCTCTCGGTATTCTTAGCATCCTTTCTATATTTTCAATTTTACGTAACATAGATAGGCCTACAGTCACTTTGTAAAAAGTCTGCCCAGTATCCAGCTTGAATTTTTCAGAATAGCAGTACTAGAAACTCCACATGGAAGCAAAATCGATTACAATGACAGTATTTATGATCATTTCTGCTTAAGCGGGCTGCACGCAACGCCGCGCAGAAATGCTCTTTTTATTTTAAAATGAAGTGAAGCTGGAAGTTATATGGGTTATAAAAGTCAAGCTTTACATTTTCATGTGGTCAGCCTTCGTGTGCATTGTGTTCAGAGGCTCACTGCGACGTTAATAAAAACGCGGACTCCTTTGACTCGGATGAATCTGAATTGCAGTTTACTGTACGTCTGGCAGCAGACGGAGGCTACCATGGCGCATCCTTAGGGCAGCCTAAAATTTTTCCTTCTTGTCAAAACATTCTTAGTTAGAAATGTATATATAGACTCTAACCTACTCTTTATAAAATGTATATATAACAAATTATTACCGTTTGGGATAAGTGTGCTGTGTATGACAGTAACGATGAAGGTCTAATTTAAATGACAGGCCAGGTTGAAAAATTGTTTTCTATTTTGTTGTTGAGTTTTCACCAGCAACATCGCCATCGTTTCTGGTTTTAATTTGCAACGAACCAAATTAAGAAATTCGCCATATTGCAATACCTACTTGTCGTGTGCTGAACAAATGAGAACATTGTGTGCACACATTGTGGTTCTTTTTCTTACCCTTATGAGACATTATTAGCTCTGACAGCATGCAGCTCAGGTTTGAAGGAGAGGATTTTGTAAAGAGATGACAGACAGGAAGGGCAGCAATCATGGGCTTCTTGGGCTAAAGCTTTTTTTTTATCAGAATGTTCTGTTCGATGCCATTTATCCTTGATGATAGAAAATTGCGCTGTTGCCGGGACACTGCAGCTGAAATAGAGGGCAAGACCAACATTTCCATTTTCCAGTTTGAAAGCCATTCACATGAATTAGTAAAATGAAAAATCCAGCGGTAAACAAAAGGAACTAAACAAAGATACCTTTTCTTACAAAAGCGCCTATTTTATTCTATCATCATTTTTTTGTTGTTTTGTTTTCCGTTAATACCGCGGCTTTGAGTTCAGCTCTTGCAAATCACATGGCCTTGGGATTGTCTGCTTTAAAGGCAGAGATTTATTTTCAAAGCCTTAAACGCTCATATAACATCAACATCTTACCAATAATTCAACCTAAATCTTGATATCAGTCTCTTACATTTCTGACTTTAGAATTGTGGAATTCCGCCGTTGTCGTGCGATTGATAGTTATGAGTTGCTTTACATTAATTGGTTGTTATTATCATTTAATGAGAACACGGTCTATGCTTTTTTTTGACATTGTTAATTTTCTCAGTAGAGGATATATTATAATCTACGAAGGCCTAGATAAAATTACTCTTCCTTCGAATTACGCTACCAAGACACATTGCAATGTAGACTACAAAAGAATAGCCCTCCATCTAAAAATATGAATGAACTTTGGCATAAAAAGCTGTACTGAGGATTTCCTAACATCACAGGGAAGAATCTCTGAAAAGCAGGTATCAGATACGACCCGAAATGCAATTAATACAGCTGTTTCGGGCTCTCATATTATCTCTCATAATGGAGTGTTTTGGTTATGTTTGTACCGTGTTGGTACTCTCAAAGCGCATAAAATTGTTTGTGCTGAGTAGTTTGTACAGTTCAAGCTATTTAAGCAGCTTATTAGGCACCGAGGGTAGATACTGTATTTCGCAGACAATATAAGCAGATTTTCGGAAACAATTCATCTTGTTGGAATCGTATTGTTAGACAAACGAAGGAGGCTAGCACACGGCGTAACAGTTGTATTAATGCGATGCACAAAACCACTGCGATTCTACAGGAAACGCTGCTGTGAAGTGCAGGAATGACAACATTCTGGCCAAAGCCCAACCATATTGAGCCAAGACAGAAAAAGCAAACAAGTCGTAACAAAGTATTTGACTTCCAAAACAAAAGCTTACATCATGGCTCTAAGCGCTCGGTCCTTTAATATAGTTCTTTATCTACAATAAATCGTATTGGATTTTAAAAAGAAAGAGGTAATTCATTTAATTGTTGTGGGCAGAAGCAATACACCTACTCAACACGATGTTGTGCTCCCGATCATAAGGATAAGTATTTTATTTACTTTCGGCTTTAACACGTAATCAGTCAAACGTAAATAAATATTATTGGACATGAGAGTGTAGTTGAGCTTTTATATATCAAGTGAACCGTTGGATGTTCGCCTTACAAATAAACGTGTTAGGAATTAACCTGAATTTCGATGTAATATCAGTGATTCTTTCGCATCAAAATAGCTAATATCAAAACTTCCGAACTAAATAAAATCACCCTTACAATTGTTACGCGATATATTTGGTGGAATTATACCATTTATATGTGCCATTCTTTAATAGCGAAAAAACCCTCATTTGATATTAGACTCTCTTTTTCCTCCAAGGAATGTGTGTGAAATCGTGTAAAAGTGAGCAGTTACTTAGAAGGGGCTCGTTTCTGAAGAAACCGGGCATATGTGCAGTATTAACAAAAGTACATCCTGAAAAACCTCAGATATTACCATTCGAAAATTACAGGAGGCTTCGTTTGTATAACTAAACATGATAACATTGGGCAACACAACACTACATTTTTGTGAGATTATATTTTCCACAGATGCATAATCGTATATTTATTTATTGTGGCCTGTGCAGTCCGCCACGGGGTTTGCTAGCTTGTCTTTGATCTCTTAAGTGGACAAAATTAAATTTACATTATAGTTACTGGCACTGCTGGGGACATATATCTTTTCAGAGGTAAATCCTTACTCACGAGAAGCCAGAGACAGGTGGCTGTAGCTCCTGTTTAGCTTGCTCATAACCCTTGTGGTCCCTCTTGCAGTTTGGTAAGAAAAGCCAGTTTTCAGTAAACCAGCGGAGTGCGTAAATGTTACAGACTGTAGTTTCTATAATACCAACGCCAATGTTTCTTTGAAGAAATAAACTCCGTTCTTCTCAACGTACAGTTTACTTTATCCATTTAAAATATAAACTGTCACTTTGTTCATATATTAATCATCGCAATATTTTAAAGCTCATTACACCCAAGCCATGAAAAAGATAGTTTCGCTGATCTCAATAATTGTGAAATCATACTGATACTCATTAAGTTTCTGCTGAACTGGCAAAATGTTTTTTTTTCCTCCTTCTTTATAAGGAGGAAAACATGTTCAGAAACTCTCGAAGAAATTGGTAGAGGCTGACCGTTCCATAATCGTAAAAAGGGACTTTATTATTCTCGGAAGAGGGCTTCTTTTTGGAAATGTTTTCAAAATTTTTTTTTTCTTGCGGTAGGATATCATATTGCTTGATCTTAAACATTCCAGTGGAATAAAT
This sequence comes from Atractosteus spatula, assembly GCF_055471065.1. Taxonomy (NCBI): domain Eukaryota; kingdom Metazoa; phylum Chordata; class Actinopteri; order Semionotiformes; family Lepisosteidae; genus Atractosteus; species Atractosteus spatula. The sequence goes on along the minus strand of NC_142717.1, from coordinate 43,195,320 downwards.
TCTATTGAGCCGCGCACCCACAAAGCCTCTTAAAAAGGTAGAAACACAAAGAAATGGCGTTATTAAATGAAAGACGACCCACAGCCTTAATCGTGAGGACTTGCAAGTGCCTTTCACCTTTTTTCTAAACCCACAGAAGTGAGTCAACAGCAATTTTTTTAAAACATGTTTTCGGTAACCGACGAATCCGAAAACATTTTTTAAACGTTAAAGTTTTAAAGTTTATCTGCATTGAACATTCCTCAGACACCATACACTGCATTTCATTTTCAAGCCTTCTTCTCTGATGTAGGTGGTTATTCGTTGTTGTTTTTTTAAATTAACTCAGAAAAAGGCGTTGCTGAAATGTAGGGTATACAAGAAACCTATTATATCTTTTATGTAGGCAAAATGACATTCGTCTCATTTAATCTCTTTTGAGAGACTGTCCAATATAGCAAAATGGAAAAATGGTGTACAGTTTCAGAAACGGTTTAAGCTGCCATTTCCTTAAAACTCTCACGGCACCAGAGGTTAGGTTTATTCTTCTAGATGATAAAGCTGTAACGATCACAGTTTTGAACCGACGGTATAAAACCTAGGTATTATTCGTAGGCGACAAAGCAAAACATTACAAAAGCTATTTCTTTTGGTCACCTTGGGTTAATCACTTATAGGAGACTACAAATAGAAATCGGTTTTTTATTTTTCTTACGTCAGAGCAGCTGTTTGATTATTTGAAATAGGTGCTAAAAGCATATCTTACATTTAGGCCTTTGTATAAGAACGAGAACAGATGTATACAGTACGTGCCATCAACACATACGTCTAAAGACTTATTACCTATCTGCGTGTAGTAGTGCCTTATGATACTGGACTGCCTTTGTTAATCGTATGTCATAAAACCCATCACTAGCGAAACAAATTCGACAGACCCCAACAAATGAATTTACGGCTGACAATTTCACAGTTGAGTAATTTCTACTTACCGCTCGTTTTTAAACTCTCACTTTGAGTGCCTTTTAATGTTCAATTGCATGTCGATAAACTTCACAGCTGTTATGTAAATTGTGAAATAGTAGCCTAGTATAGTATTGGAAACAACACTAAATGTAGTATAATTGTGCAGTTTAAAGAGTGCTCAGTCCCGACGTTAATTTAGTTAGTATACTTCACATCTGCAAAACTGACAAACCCTTGCCGATAAAGGCTGAAATCTATGCATAAATCCAAGCGTTATAATCTCGCTGTCACCTTTGCTAATCCCAGTATTGTTAAAGGTCATGTGTTTGAGCAGCAGAATATATCCAGAGACACAAAGGGGATCTTTTGTGAAATAATGTGGAATGTGACATAAATCAAGGCGCTTTGCCCATTCCCTTCACATTAAAATGTCTGACATACGTTCACAGTGAGAATGCCCCTCGCTTGAGAAGCACAAAAAACAAGCATCTATTTTTTTAATTTCTAGACAAATTTCATAACACCCATAATAAAGCACAGTTATGATTTACCTAAGTAAATTGTTAATAAGCTTTGCCATGAAAGAGTTACAGAAAACAACGAGGTTTAGGAGATGACAGAAGTTTTTGCTTTTTTTTTTGCTGCTGTCTAAAGAGGGACTCTTTGACCTCAGGCGCAAAAAAAGTAGTTAAAAAAGAGAGAAAGAAATGAAGGGTTCTGTGCATGGAAACTGGAAGCTGACCGAAGCGATGCTATAGAACGAGGAAGTTGCATGTGTGTGATGTTATTTGAAAATCAGCCTTGTAATCCGAGATGGCAGTGTCCAGCGGAGCAGAAGAACACTCACACCTGTTGAAGTTGCTTTGGAAGTTTGGTCTCCTGCATTGACTAGTCCGACCGGGCCTCTGGTGGGACCTGTCAAGCAGGAAACGTTCAGAAAGGCCCTGCATTTGAGATAAGCTGCTTTCATACAGGAAGTAGCATGCCCACCTGTTCCGCCTAGAACAATATGCCTTTTCGAAAAACAGTTCGGGTTGCCAGTGCATCCTCATCTTCAACCGCATTTTCATCATGCTACCACAAACGCAGCTTTTTGCCTTTTTTAACTCCTTCAATAGAACTGACTGTAGACCTTTAAAAAACAACCAAGATAAAAAATAAAAATGTCATTTTTAGATGACTACATCGCATCTATTAGTTAATGAAGTAAACCATTTTAAAATGGTTAGGAATGACTAAAATCACTCAAAACCGCAGATTTAATGAGTTACACAAAACTGTGGTGTGGGAAAAGGTCTCAGCCAATGATACCACATCATATTTTTATATGTTATAGTTTGATAAATAGAGTATAAAATAAAACTGCAATGCACATTATGTTATATGGTGTACTTGGACATTTTTCAGTAAAGAGAAGCAGAAACACATTGTCTTGTTCATTACGTGCAGATATTGGAAGAGAGAGAATGCTTCCTCTGCAGATGACAGTTTTAAAGCATTGGAGAGCAGGCCATTCTCGGTTGAGAAGGGACTTTAAGACTGATGTCCCTGAACTTTAACAAACAAAAAAGGAACTTGTGCAAATTGAACAGCTCTACAGTACTGTACACAGTGACCTTTTAATGATGTGATTTGTCTTTTCGGTGTCATTTTAATTATTTCCAGAGTCACTCTGAGAAGACATTCGCCCCTTTCAAATTGCTGTTAAATAAAAATCCATTGTTTCATTGTGTCCAACAAACGGAACTAGACCAAGTTAGACCCAGTTGTTTCTCATCCCCTAAGAGTTAAGTGTTCTTTGATGTTTCCTAGCAGATAAACGTATTTAAAGCAGGAGAGAATAATCTGACAGAAAACCAATGCAATTTTTTAAAAATTAAATTATTTCTCCACAGAGTACTGCTTAAAACTGTGGCTAGAATATATGTGTGGGGGTGAGAGGGCAATGATAACAAAAATGGATGTCTGGGTGCCAGTACAGTACTACAGAACTGCAGAATTATTCAGGTTGCAGTCATATCTAAAATATATCCAGGCCCTGGAGAATCTGGAGGAGTGAGTACCCTTGGGTAAAAACTCAGTCATTAGCACTTTTGATAGAGGTAAATGTATCATGGTATCCAAAAATATATAGATATGTATTATATTTATGTAAAAGTCTGGAATATATTTAATATCTATAAAAGGTTGCCAAATTGATATTAGAGGAATGATTGACAGTTGAATACTAGAAAATGCAAACTAGAACGAGCCTGGGAAAGACTATAATTTAATACCATGAAAGATAGTGATATTTGTCCTGACCCGATACTGCTTTAGTTGTGCTGATTTAAATTCTAGTGTGCAAATCCTGTACTGCAGTCTGGGTTTCCATGTTTTTAGATGGTTACACATATACTTGGAGATCTTTGAAGCACTATTGCATCTATTAGTACATACTGTAGTTACATTGCTGTCATAGTACTTCTTTCTTTGGACCAATATCTGTTTTTAAATAAAATACCCAGAAAAGCACTTTTCCTTCAGACTGTTGGTGTGCTGAGATATTCATTTGTAATGTGTGGCTCTTCTCTTTTATCTCATGGTTTATACCTCAGACATGGAGATCACATTGCCTGTGTTTCAGTGTTTTCTCTTGAGTTTAGCTTAGGAGCTTCTGTCTTCCTCTACAAATTGTTTCAAATTCAAGCACAGCCTTGGCAAATCAGATCAAGCTGTTTTCTAGTATGGAACCATAAGGCAATGATGCCAAACATTGTTTTTGTTGTTATAGTTTTATGGTATAATTTTAACATTATGACCTATAACTACAGTATATATTTGAACAGCTAATATATTCTGGGGTTTCTTTCTTGACTCCAATGATTCAACAAATGAATTAATTCCAAGGGCCTGCATGATGGAGCAACACATACATCATGGCAGACCCAGGCAGTAGATTATTTTGGTATGGATTATTATTCCTAGCATAACCAAATTGGCAGCAGGAAATGGTCTCTTGACGTGAACAGGAAAAAAGCATCTTCCAGCATCTTTTGGGGGAAAGCAATCCGCTGATTGGGGAAAAAAAAGATTATTGCAGTGTGAAAATATCGGAATTAACAGAGAAAGCCTTTTGTTAGTTTTTTTTGACAGAGATTGCTATGATGTAAAGAACCTTTTCCCAAAATGAACTGTCAAGCATCAACAATCAAACATATTCTGTATTTTTTCACAGGCAATAGTATATATGTACTGTATGTCCGAGCAACCATGAATTCAATAGAACAGCCATGGTTCAATATCCTCTAATGCTTTGATCTCTTATTATTTTTTTCCTTTTTATAGTACAGTCAGAGAGGAAGACATACGAAAGACTTGCACTTCAGTTAAAGCTATTGATTCAGACCAATTAACCGTTTTCACTCTCTCTCTCTGTTTTCTACAGCTGCACTGAAAGATGGTCAAAGAAATGGCTTTCAGAATGAGCACAGCCATCCTGGTGCTATTAGACTTGCTGCTAATAATAGGTGTTTCAGCCCCAGGAAGATCAATCAAGAGGAGTCATAGGGAATGTTCCAAGGAATGGTTTTACACATCTGCCCAGATGGATTAAATTACACTTGTCTGTTTTTAGTTGCATTACTTAGAAATTGGTTGTCTACTTTTTTCATTTATGTGTCAGTGGACTGCTAAAAGGATTTTGTAGTAAAACTCCTATCATACTTTCCTTGTATTGTATGTTAGACTTTCAGCTGGTTTACAACTTGTGTACATAATATATATGTGTACAGTTTTGAAGTCAGATGCTTGTATGTTTTCATAAATTGTGGTTGACATATGTAAGTTGTTGGCTGTAATTTGTTAATATATTACAAATTTTCTTCATACAAAGATAAAAGCTACTTCTTTTTATTGCCAATTAAATATATCTTGTGAATGTCTGTTACTAATCTTCTTTTTAAAAAATCCCAATGTTTGCAATGTAAAAGACTTCTAGTTATATTTACTGAAGTGTTTCTTTATTTATCTACTTATGAAATAACCAAGTAAAATCTGTTGAGTTAATCTAGAAATTATATTATATTAAGATGAAAACATTAAACCATGTCAGTTGTACATCTCTTTAGCACTTAAGGTGGTATTATCTGAAGTTATTTTTTTTAAATTATGCTTCTTTTTAAATGTGTTTATAAATAAAAAAGTTTCAAATTGACCTTCCTTACTGTTATTCTTGATGTATTTATTATAAACACAAGTTCTGTAATATTCACATCTGAGAAGATGCCATGAATGTATATGCAGTATGTAAAAACCTACTCAGCCAAATTGTTGAAAGGGAAACCTCTGTTTCTTGCCTGGGTGAGATTCTTGGATCAGCTAATAATTAACAAATGGGCTACAAGGTCCCGCTGGCCTCCTCCTGCTCGTAACCTTCTTATGACATTATATTCTTCATGTGCTCTATGTTTAATTCACAATACTGTATGCAAAAGTCGGCTGTAAAATGAGGAATTATCCCCCAGTCAGTATATAACTTAGAGCTTCTTTCTCAACTTCTTCATGAGATTTTAGTCTACAGACTGGGCTTTGTTTTCTCTTTTGAAGATGGCATTTTTCTTTTTAATGATTGTTTTTAATGGATTAACTGAAAATGACAGAAAATAAATGAGAACTTTTTTTTGGGGGGGGGAGGGCAGAGGGGCACCATTCTAGGTTAATATAAGAAATCACAATATTTTGGGTAAGATTAAGACAGCAGAGGATTAAGTAGGTTTTGAATCACGAACGGGAATTCATGTGGAGAGCAAAAGTTAGGAAATGGATTGGAAACCGAGGATTCTGAAACTAGAATTCCCTGTGCAGTATCATGCCTTGATCAAGTGGAATAATTTGCCATCGGGCTTGTGAGTACTTTATTTACACCCAGTCAACATTATACTTGTTCCTGTATTGTGTTATTGATAAATACACTGGAGTTTATAATGTCGTAAAGAAATACAAAACAATAAGAGACACTATGCCTGCTGAGTTTGGATCCTTGCTTCCAACACACAAAAGCCATTTCTTTCTTTCTAGGCCCAATATTTGGTTTTGAGCTATAACATAATGATTAGAATTCCTCGTGATCTTCAATGTTTAATGCAAATGGAGTAATATCAATGCTGCATAGTGGAAAAATAATCTCATTTAATTTTAAGCAATGTACATTCCACTTACTGTTGTAATTGAAGTAACCTTCAATTCAGCTTGGTTCAGTTTACTTTAGTGTACTGTAAAATGTAGTGGAGGATACTATGGTAAGTAGCAATTAATAAAAGGAAATAAAAACTGCCATTTCTCCCTATCAATGCAATTTGCAGCTCTTGTTATTATGACCCCAAAATCTCATACTGCTCAGTACGTAATAAATACCATAATCTTATATCAGTATAGAATATTATTTAAAAATCATTATTTTTTAAACAGATGAAACAAATGCTCATAACTGAAAGGCTCAGGAGAACATTCTGTGATTTAAAATAACACTAATAAAAAAACCTACTGAGACAAGTCTTTAATCACATTTATCTATGTAGTGTATCTTTGTAGAAAAGCACAAGTAGGACCCTTATAAAACGCATCCTAAAAACAAGATTAAATGCAAGCAGTTCATTCTTTGACTTGTTTTCTCAGGCCTTTGAATTGGATTTTGTCAAGTCTGAGAAATCAAGATATTGTTTGGTGGGAAATGTCGTTTAATACAATGTTAAAAGCAGGCTCCTTTGATGTGGTCATAAATCAATAATAAAAGAGTCACAAACACAGAAGGTGATGTGAGCTGTCAGGTATCCGGATTTTAATGTCACGGTAAAAAGCTTTAAGCCTTGAGGGGTCTTATGTACCTGACAGAAGTTGTATACAAGGCCCTGCTCTGGTTTGTGTCCTGCCATATTTACATGAAGGCTTTGGGTGTCAGTCAATGATAATGTAAGGAGGCTGAAGAAATAATACATCTATATCTACAGGATTTCCTCAAGATGATGAGCTGTCAGCGATCGGTTGTTTTCTTCAAAGGCAACATTCAGAGCGTAAGTTGGCTGCCAGGCATCTGAAGAAAAAGCCTTGGTAAAAACAAGCTTCACAATGGAGCTCAAAGACTCTCTGTCTGCTCAAACAGCTGTTTTCCTGACTATTTTTTTTTGTCTGTCGGGTCTCTCAAATTTTTGACTCTGTGGTCATGACCATTCTCTAGGCCTGTATAGGGTGTGGATTTTTTCCTTTAAGTCTTATATCTGGGTATTTCAGCTTCATGTATTTTTTCCCAAACCTTGATGACAAGTGCAATTTCTCTATTACTGTATTCTGTCGGGTCACATCTCTTTGTCGAGCGGTGTGTGATGGTAGTCACCATAAGAACGTACTACATCAGAAATGATTGACTGGTCAGTTAATTGACATTTCCTCTCACTGCATATATACATTTGCGGTATATACATCTGTATACATATGTACATGGAGAATGTAACATATGTGTGTTTGTAGACATACATGCTGTATATGCATGAAAGAGATTTTCTTTTGGCTCAACATAGCTTTTAAAAGAATATCCAAAACACCGTGACAAGACATTAATGAAAGAAGCAAATATCTTACTGCTGTACTCCTTCTACAACAGATGTAGGAAATTCCACTTTAAATTTTTCATTCAATGCCAAACCATGAAACTAAGTATTTTGTACCAAGCAGTGCATGTTTAAAAGCAGGTAAAAGCCGTGCTTCTTTTCTTTCATTTACATTGAAATTAGTTTTGCTGGTTGAATACCAACAGTCTTGATGTATGTATTTTGCTTATTTTCCTCTCTACACTACTGCTATTCTGCCTGCCTCCTACTGAGGAGACAAGGAGCATTTTCATAATAGCAAATATATTTTAAAACATTTGCAATTCCTCAGAAAGAGGGAAAATATCATAAAAGCTCCCTGTTTTCAGAAAGGTATTCAAATCCTATGATTGCAAACAAATATAATGAATAGCATCTGTGACAATCACAAAGAATCCTACAGATGCAAACTTTTATCATGTCACAAAATTCACAAAGGCCTGCCAGGAACATCTTAATGCCATCCAGAAGCTATTTGCCAAAAAATGCAGTGCAGATTGTGTGCTTCAATAGGTATATCAACTTACTGTTTCCTTTCATTATAAGGAAAACTTAACACTGAGAGGCAATCATAATGAATATATTAAGGTTGAATGCAAGAGAAGTGGAAAGTAGGTCAGCACATCTTTTTTTCCCTGTTACTAGAGGCCTTGCAAAGACACAACAAAACATTTTTTATTGTGGTTTCATTTTTTAAGAGGCTGAGGATTCACATATGTAACACTTGATTTCCCTCACTTCGCGTTAATATTCATTTGCTTCCTTTCTGAACGATTTGTCTGGTTTTATACTATACTGTTGTGCTATGACTATAGTTTATTTAAATTTTCTTAAAAGGCCTACTAATTACATGATGCTCTAAGAGTGCACTGATTTTTTAATGTGCCATTAAACCACAAGAGTTCAAAAAGACTAGGAAATGATGTCAATTTCATAGAGCTCCCTTGTTAAATACATGTCATTGGGTTTTTTTTGCTTACAGTGTTTTCTGTCCCATTACTGATGGTGTGTAGAGCAGTGTTACATACCCTTTATCGACAACATACTAATCTCTGTTCTATACGTGTGTGTTTGTGCAAAAGAAAACTAAAACCAGTAAAATGAAACTGGACAAAAGAAATAGGGCTGAAAGAGAGGGGACACGGTCTCTTTTATTTCCAAATTGAAAATAGAATTGTATGAATTAAAGTGCACACAGCACATGTATCAGATGCAAATGTGTGAGCATCTTTATTCCCAAGTTATTTTAACTGCACTTGTACACTGTTCACCCAGTTTCTCAGAAAGACAAGTGTAATAATATCAAAGTATGTAGTCATTAGGTATAAAACCGCAAACATGTTGAACATTAATTATCTGGGCTTCAATTTTCAAAAAAAGGTGGAGACATAATCAAGCTTATAGACCAACCAAATGGTTCCCCGTATATACATTCCTGTTACTGTTCACTATTTTAGCACTTTAGGGGATTATTATCTGATGTAATGAGTCCTGTCTTTTATTTGTCTTGATTTGAAGTCAATATAAAACAAAATAATCAGCACTGGGCTTGGGAGAGAAATTAAATTATAAAGATAAGTACAGCACTGCTATTCCATAATAAGATATTAAGTCTCTCACCAAAGATGATTCCTTTGTGTTGCTTTTTTCGTCAACCATGCATTTGTAGTCGTAAAGGAAATCTATAAAGTTCTTAAAAGCATCCAAGCATGCACTATCTACAACTGTCCTCCATTCAGAATGGTACCCCCAGAACTATGTGACTACTTATGGGGGCCATGTTGCCTAGCTAATGGAATGTCTTGAAACGACTGGCAGAGATTTATCCCCCAAAATATTGGAACACATTTTGTAGAGACAGAAAGCCTATGAACAAATAATGGATTTGAGCCAGTGTAAATAAAGTGTGGTTTATGAGTTGTGGTCAGAAATGTCTCTTTTTTAGTCTGCAGTCACAAACTGCTGCCAACATTTTTTAACCATAAAGTTATTACAGAAACCAGTTTTTTCCCTCTCAGTGAGACACACTCAATAAAAGACTGCCTGTAGCCCAGTAGTCTGGAGAATACAGGAGATTGGAACAGATTGTGGAGCCAAGGAGAACCTGTGCATTTGAGATTTTTTAGTTGAGCTTTTATATATATTATGCTTCTGTGTAGAATAAATCCTTCTAGTTGTAATCCTCCCAAGATTATCCATTAATCAATTGTTTTAGACACTTGGTTTTCTTAATCATTCTGCGTATAAATGCTATCTTAGATTCATAAACTGTTACATATAAAAAAAATGTTTGACTTTATGCCTGAAAGGCAAAACTTTATGCCTTTATGCATGACTTTTTGTCTGAAAAATAACATGGAAACGTGTTTTTCTTCAATTTAGAATGTCAGTTAAAAAACAGAAGTAAAATAAAAAAACACTAACACGTTGAAATATAACTAAATTACAGCAAAATCAAGGCATTCATCAAAAGTTATGACATTGTGACACTTATTTGGTAAATGCTTTGAGACATCATTAGCAACCTTTATTGCACTGTGAAAGAAATGCAATTTAATTAAATAGTTTAATGACAATTTTAAGTTCAATTCCAGCCTGACAATTAAATTACTGTTTTTTTTATATGTGCAGTGTTCACCAGCAAAGGCACAGTAAATTTGAAAATGTTTTTAGGAGTAAGCAGTTGAATTGCTGTGGTGAGCAAGGTACCATTTCGGTGTGGTGAAGAGTGATCAAACTGCCTGAGAAATGAGACAGCCCAGAGCTGTGCTGAGAAATTAATTATCTCCTGCTTCCCTAACATATTCTAGTTAGTAGAAGACAAGGTGTAAAAAACATGGCAATTCCACTTACAACAATGGAGCTTCTACTGCTGTGATTTGTTCCCAAAATAAATCTCACACATTAGGAGATTTCAGTTTTTTTTGGGGGGGAATAAGAAAATCAGTGTAAAATGCATCTAGATTCAGACATTAGACCACAGCTTCTGACTTGAGCTTAAGGTTTTTGATTTGTGCACAGACGCCTCTTTGCGGAAGGACCCTGTATCTCTTCCTCTTTGCTTTACAGTGGCCACCTCTGCGCCCAACTGCTGAGTAAAACTTTTCATGGCAAGTGTCAAGAAAGCACACCTGTCTTGGGCTTCATCCAGACCATTCAATTATTTCACAACACGTATGCTGACTGTGGTGTTTCTGAACAGCTCATTCTGCTTTTGCATGGAACTGCATGAAAATGTAATTGACCTGTCATTTTGCCTTTCACTTCATTAACTCCTTCGTCTCCAATCAAACACACAATGCTCTTCAGAGCAACTTAACGAAAGAAAGTGTTACTTATAGATTTAGGAATGTTGAAAAAATCTACCAAAGTACTATGGTTTCTCATATGCTTATGGTTTTGAAGTGTTTTAAAGTCACATTTATTGTTAAAGCAATGCTAACTAAGTGCTGCAAGACATACTGCACATTTTGAAATGAATAAGTTGTCCAATATGACAAATTGTACTAGAGAATAACTAGTGAGAAACACTATCCATCGTCTTCTAAGATGTCCAGGAATATATTTGCGGGAACAGTGGGATAATCTCGACACTGTTGTCAAATGAAAATAAAACCTTGTTCTCAACAGATTGGAAACCCAACAAATCTCTTTTGTGCTTCATACCTCCATATGGTGTGTAAGTTTGCCATTTATACATCTAATGTATTTAAGATACTTACTGGGCGAATTCCATATAAAGGAAAGTTTTAATAAGACTTAAGAGTCTTCATAAATCACATTCTGCCGAGTGGGAAAATTTTTACAGATCCCATTTAAGATTATTGACAAAACAGAAAGCCTTTTAAGTCGAAACATGTTTTCCACCCTTCAGCTTCTCCACTGAGGTATACAGCCATCAGTGAATTATGTATTTTTCAAGTATTAGGTAGAAGCATAAAATAGGAAACCATATAAAATAAAAATGAATTATGCTGTAGCTCATAAAACTAAATAAGCCATATACATTTAATTGCATTTTACATGTGCTTCCAAATTTAAAGTAAGCAAAAGTTTCAAATGGGCCTGAATTTATAACTTTCTTTTAACCTGCTCATATTGCAAAAAAACGATAAGATCTAGGCTGGCATCCAACTTACTTACCATTTTTGCCTTAACCCAGCATATTGTAGATATGTTACTATTACAAATACAAAAGGTGTAACGTCTTGGATGTATTTAACTTTGACAGTATTACCTGTGGTCACTAATGCAAAACAAAGAAATTCTCAATGTTGCAGTGCAAACTGATATGTGATTATAATTAGATATCAGCACCCTGGACAGTTCTCAAAAAGAAAGTTGGTGCAGCTTTGATGTCCAATCTTCATTTGGTCCATTTTTCAGGCAGCAGTCAATACCTCACCTGCATCCTCTAACAGATTTCACATTCGCTGAACTAGCAATACACGTTTTTCATTAAGTATCACAGTATCACTAGAAATATGATCCTTTTCATTAGCTGTAGTCCCATCAAGATAAATGGAGGATCACAAGACTGCTTTGTATTATTCTATCCAGCAGAAAAGAGTGGGAATTCATTTCTGAGCAAATACATTTCTTCTGTTAATAAGCTAATCTTATTGCTTTTCTCTGGACTGATTTTCAGGCTGCAAAGCCTAATTGTACTGTGGAAGTCAAACTTCCAGTTCTCTAGATATAGTAAATCACACTGGTGCTCTTATTGGGTTTTAGCATTGAGAAGTCAAAAAAGACATGTACTTTATATTCTTTTGCTTGAGCTCCTTTCTATTCATTTTAGACTCATATCAGATACTGTTCTGATTGCATTTAATACTTCATGTTTTTAAATTTAATTTTCTGTCTAATGACGGTTGGTTTGTAAGTTGGGAGGCACTGCTGTTGTGCTTTGAGTGAATTGATCCAGTTGATCCAGTCGATCCTGCTGTGTGAATGAAGAGTGTTTGATGAGGTTAGGCTCTGCAAAGGACTGGTGTCCCATCCAGGGCGGAAGTCTTGTGCTCTTAGTTCATTTAACCTCATGTCATGTCATGAAAATACAATAAACTCTGAGCCGATGGGTTGTATTGGCTTGAATACCTACCTACCAGCCCAGTGTTGTATCTCTTTTGCCCCTGAAAGAATGAAAGAAAGCAATCCTTCCCAGCTGGGTATTACTTACAAATTGGACACGCTTCCTAATGTTATGAAGGCCTTGGGAAATTAGAAAGAGCAGTAGTTCTAATGTGGATCTCTGATCTTCACCAGGTTTCATACCTCAAGAGACCATGAGGGGACCTGATTCAAATATTCACAATCCTCAATGTTGTAACGGGAGCCGGTCCTGACTCCCGTGAAGTGCGTAGCTTAGGACCCTGTGCAGACGGTATAATCACGAAAACATGGTAGGAATGGAAGGGATGATAAACAGGGGGTCGGTGCAGACAGCAGTCAGGTGCAAGGGGGGAGCGCAGGCAAAGAAGTCCAAAAACAGTCCAATGTAGCAAGTCCAAAACCCCAAACCAGGGGATCCATCCAAGACAAGACGATTAAAAACAGGAACAGGGACATGGAACAAGGAGATTAAAAATGGAGTGACGAGGCCAGGCGCTCCGAGCTCTGGACTCAGCTGGTCAGGATGGCGTTAGAAAGCCTCTGCCTTCAAGCCGCGGACCTGGGGAGACTTGATGCTAGACGGGCCTCCGGGGCGTCCGTCTTCCAATGCAGGGCCCTGAGCTTCCGGAGCACCGGGTTTAAATAATGGACGGAACAGGGGGGCAGGTGAACGTGATAATGAAGCTAAAATACAAAAGGGTCGGAGCGCCCTCTAGAGGAGGGACGAAGATCGTGACAGATGTCTGGATGTCTTCGGAATCACAACTGAAAAATCAACTAGAGGAGACAAGTGGAAACTATGTTTTTTGCATGAAGAGTTGTGGGAGTCTGGAACACACTACTGAGCCCTATACTAAGCATAATATGGCATCTTCCAAGAAATGTCTGGATGACACCCTCAAACTAACTCTTCCCCTGCAAGAAAGTGCTACCCTGTATTCCATACAATCTGATGTGAAGAAGGAAACTTTCTTGTGGTACCTCAACAATGATTAGAAGGTATATGATGCACCCTCCCCTTGGAATGAATGGCAAAAACAAAAAAAAATCCTGAAAAGCAGAAAAATCCAGCCCATACTCCAATACGTCCTTATGTCCATACATGTACAAGGACAAATGAAATTTTGTTCAGCGATTTAGATATATCATAGGGTCCACTGTGTCTAGCTTTAGCCATCTTATTTTCAGAGAAGCTTTGCCCTCTTCTCAAGCTACACTGAATTTTTTTCTATAACTCTGTTACTATATAAATCCTCCAACTCAGGCATAATCATTTGATAGCGTGAACCATAATACATGGAATGTGAAACAGTCTTTAATTATCTGTGTCGCCATCTTCTCCCCCTGCCCTAATGCCCAGGATTTAAAAATGTGATTTTCCAGTCTTCTGGCACAACATGTACTTTCAGCAAACGCAAATCCCCCAAAAATTGACAGTAGCTTTTGTATGACATCTCACATTTCCCTGAGTAAAACTGGATGAATACCATTAGCCTTGGTGATTGATTGGTATTAAGCTCTCCTAGTCCCTCTGTAATGTCTCACTTTTCTTCAAGAAAATATTAAGACCTTAAAAATTGAAGAAATAGTATCCACTGAAATAGATCTGTCAATATACGGTATGTTACCACATAGACAAACGCACAAACATGGTAATTACACAATAGACTAAAGACATAATACAAATATCATGTATAAATAATTAGATCTTTCATATCAGGTCAAGCGATCAAATGCAGTGAGTTTGCTGTCTTATTATTAGAACGAGATAGGAATTCTCATCAGCATCAAAGTCAAACATTATTTTTAACTGGAATATACATTTAAGTTATTTTTCTGTAAGAGCAATGTCAAGGGTTTGGTGGATAAGAATGATTTAAAAAATCAATAAAATAAGTTAAAAAAAGTGAATGAAAAACATTTATACTGATCATATTCATTTTCTTGAACAATTAAATAAGTTATTTCCAAAGTGACATAAAGGATTGAGCATTATTTATGTTGGCTTCTTGATTTCCAAGACCTCTCACTATTTTTCTCCCACATTCTCCCACATTATCAGTTCAGATACCCCATCTGTCCTCCTTTCACGATGCTTGTGTTTCCCATTCTTCTTTGCTTGGTTTCCTATAAACTTCAAGAGCTGCAAGTGCTTTCACTGTTTTATGTAGATTTGCAACTTGATCCAAGACCAGAGGTCAACAGCTCAGGTCCTGAAGGCTCTGAAGAGCTGGGAAAAGCTGTTAAACTGGTCCAATCAAGGCAAAACCAATCTGATTTGGGTCATTATGAGCCCCGCTGAACTGAAAGCCCATAGATACGAACCCATCAAGAAGAGGAACAGAGACCCCTGACTAAGAAATTAAAAGATCCTGATGGGGTCTTGTTTGCAACTCTTGTGTGTATTTTTTCATTCCTAAAAGTATTGTAATTTAATTTCTAAAATATTTCAATACATAGCCTCAGTAATACACTCCATGAGAAATTACAAGCACATGGGTCTTTACATTTAGTGGAACTCCATGTGTGGTCAATGAGGTGAGCAGCCTAGATCTTCTGTGCCTTACATGCCATTAAATTCCCAATGGTCATTTGTGAAGGAAAGCCGAAAGCACTTCACAACGTAGGCATGGTCTTTGATTTCTTTGAAATGGATAATATTGAAAAAATACGCTTTCAAAAGCTAAAACAACGTTCAAGAGGCACATGCAGTAGAAGGGATACAAAACACTAATGTAGATTCAGATTCAATCTTTTAATTTACATATCACTTTTGATGTTCGTGTATATACTGTATATTTCACTTCTATAGCATCTTGTAGAAATGAAAAAAGTGCAATGATATCTTGTGAATACTCAGTCAATAAAAAAATACAGTGATGTAATGCAAAAGGTTAACTATTTCAGAATAATGATGTTATCCTTAATTGCACAGAACACAGATGGACGTGAAATAGATATGTGGCACTGTGACATTTCTTGCTTTCTAATAATTCATGTGGGTAGTACAGGTCTGAACAGTTTTAAACACTATGACTAAATTGGGATGATAATCACTTTAAAAAGACGACATGAGGCCTGAAGAATATAAGGTGTGAGTCACAACCATCCCGTTGACACAATCAGCTACAATCAATACACCAAAACTGAGATATCAGGAGCCTTTAAAACGTAATCTCATTGTCAGTTTACATCTGCACATAGTTAAGAGTAACAAAATGGGACACAAGGCACGGATGCACGACAGAGTGGAGTGTCTGACTTAAAATTCTTTCTGTGATTTATTTTTGTTTATAATCCAAAGAAGTTAAACTCATATTCCAGTTCACCAACCACTTGAATGTTGAGATCTGTATGTTTTTAATGGGGTCCAAAAAGTAAGGCCTTGAGTGCTAATCAATTTATTTAAATATCGGATGAGAAATAGCTAAACTCATGCTTTATGTTTAACTAACATATAACTTCTCGCAATATTTGAAAATTAAACTTCTTCACAATTGTATGTGCTTTTTTACATGCAGCTTTTATGGCAGGGTGACTAAACTAGCCAAAAACATTTCATAATAATGGCTAAAGCCAATGCTTTTGGGATTTAAGTCACTGCCCTGATTTCCCAGCATCAGATGGGCTGTTCTGCTGAGAGTCCGTCACTTCTTGGAAAGGTCCTAGAAAATGCATCCAAAATGTAGGTTCTAAAAGGAACACAGTTGTGTTGACTTGGTGCATGCTTTTGACCTACTCAAAGACAAGCAGTCGAAAGCCAACAATTACTGGTTTATTTTAGTGGTATGCTAAATTAAATAATTTTACAAACATAACAGCAGTCACTTGCCCAACCAAAGCAAATTGCAGTTACCTGCACTCCAGAGAGTCTGGGGTGGTCTGGATAGTATCTGTGCATTACAGTGCTTACTCAGAAGTGACTTGTCTCATACAACATCATGTGAGTTGCGTCTGTATAGACAGACTTGCAATACAATTACAAAATGTATTAACAATTAATGCAAAGCTTTCACAAAACATTCCACTGGCAAGGGAGTTTTTTATTATCTTGTACATTGTACATTATTTTCTTATTGAACTTTAAAACACTGCAGAGGGTTTTAAGAATAAGCCATGGAGAAAGAAGCCAAACGTTAAATTGTATGCTTAATCCTATTATCTTAATTTCAGCATTTCAGTGCAGCAGAGATGACAAGGTTGGCTGAGTTTCAAGGTGAAGAAACAGAACAGCAATTGAAAGATCTGGCCAAAAAGAGGAGAGCCAGGGCAGAGCTGCCAGAGGTTGTGGTGGAGAGCTGTTAATGAGCATTGTAAACCCCTTAAACATAATCGTTTGGGCTTCACCCCCAGGTAATATTTTACACATGTCTTCCTCTGTCTTGAACTTGCCAGTGGCGTTTTTATCTGGAAACCCGAATGACACTCAAAACACAGAAAGAACTACTTTACAACAAAGACAGAAATCAAAATATCTAGTACTTTTTATGAGCAGCATAACTGCCACCACGAATCAAAGTCAGCCTGAAACATTCTAGAAATGTACAGAGTAGCCAATTTTTCAGTTTGAAAGTGAAATTATTTCATAGCTCACTGAGGGAAATGTCACATTCTCATGCTAAAATGGGATTTTCACAATTTTTAACTGTGATTAGTTTGTAACATACCTGTTACCTGTCTGACACCTTAAAATAGAACCTGCTGGATTTGATTTGTTAAAACTGCCCGTATTAATATTTCAGTGTCCAAAACTACAAAAAAAAAGGATATTCAAATCTGTAACTGAGATATCTTGTGTGGCCTCATGAAATCAACTGGATCCTATGAATATGGCAATTGGGATTTAAAGGCCAGGACACTCTTCAGTCACCTTTGTATTTGTACAACCAAAAAATGATGTATCACTCACAGTTGATGTGGCAGGAAATACGGCTCTGTCTATTTTGTTAATGGGAGCGAAAGGGTTCAGGACTGCACACAAAGGAGGAAAGGAGCGTGGGTGGTCAACCTTCATCATCTTTATCACAGCAACAACAACCCGTTTTTAATTCGCTACGTCTGTGTTGGCTAATGGAAACATACTCTCTGCCGTCTGCAGGAGAATAGTTGAGGTGATAAACAGGCATTATTTTCCAATTTGGGTTCACATGCATTCTAGCAATTTACCTGACTTTCTTCCAATCACTTCAAGACCCGGCAACACAGAATACCTCAGGTGTTTCATGATATATTATACTTAGGAGAGATTTATTAACTTTCACCACAAACCTAACCATAAATAACCACCTGTAAATTACAGTGATAAATTACGAAGAGTTTGCTAGGAGTGCAACAGGGAACAAGCAGCCCTCTGTCCAGCGGGCTTTTAAGAAACAGCTTTCATCCAAGGTGTGGGGATGCTTTTCCTCCTTTCTGAGAATATTAGTATTCATGTTGTAATACTAATAGGATGAATAAAAAGCATTTTACAAATGAACTTGTCATTACTTACCTGAGTGATCCCCATTAGTCCCAATTAACGGCGGTTAATTGGGATTTCACTGTGCAAACCTGACACACATTCCCGACAAGTAGTAAGTGACTGCTTAATAAATCTTTTCTCACCCTCTTTCAGGTAGTTTAATGAACTCTGTCTGCACACTACGCACTCTCCCTAGTGACACAGGGACATGTTAAGCCAAGAATAACAACGCCGTGAAAGAAAAAGTTACAAGAGCGAGGGTTTGGATATTTAGAGAGGTGAATTTGCATTAAGATTCTTGGTTCATCCCAGAGGAGTACTTTGGAAAACATTGCCTGAAGCCACTTTAGCAATCTGGGAAGGCAGAAATACCAGGCAGAGCCACCTGTACTAGCAGACAATGTAATATGTTTGGTCCTCCCTGACAGGACATTAGTCAATGGAATAAAGTATTGAGCAGATCCGTTTAAACAAATAACTGGCCGAGGAACAGAGAGGAAACCTGCAATAACTTTGCATCAGGATCTGGTTTTAAACATTCCTGCACAGGGGAATGGGGGAATGTTTAGCTTTCCTCCGTGCACCTGCGATAAAGCAGCCGCTCAGAAAAAAAATAAATACAACTTTAGCAAGTTTAGTTTCCCTGAAAAATATCCACTTCTTGAAAACTAGAACATTTGGGGTTTCAGGTTGGTATTCATGTGCAGAATAAAAACAGTGGTGGACACGAAAGTGAATGATACACTTCAAAGGTGATTGTGAACCACAAGAGTTTCCAACAATGCGACCTCTTTTATTTCTAAAAAAAGCAGTGTAAGCTATGAGGGACTCAGTATTGTTCCAAAGGTTTAATGTATGGAATGTTCCACATGGCTGCCCAGGAGAAGGATCCAGAATTTCACTGAGGAAATGTTGGAAACTGCTCACTTGTCTCATACAGTGTATGGAAAGGACATGCTCATCCGTGTTTTTTTTCCAGTTCGATGTTAGGGATGATCAACTGAGCTCCAGCTCTCACTTTTCTCAAACATTCTTTTCTTTTTTTTTTTAACAGTGTTGCAAACAATGTTGAATAACAATAAAAGACCAGCTGGGCTGCTTTGGCGTTTCGACAGTAGGATGTAATCCAAGCCTCCTCTCAAACAAGAGCTCTGTATGCAGTTTAAAAAGGACCAAGGCTCAGGGCAGTGTGGCTAAGCAGTCCAAGACAAGGTGTCCTGATTGCCCTAGCCTGGGTTAGAATTCTGCTTCCCACAAATAAGGTTTATGCTTGGTATAAATGTACAGGATTTGGCAGAATCTGATTGAATGCACCTTGAAAAACGTTATATATTAATTTCTATGCTCTCAGATATTACATTGGCTATTTTTTGGTTTAGTTTGTCTACAAACATGAATAGTGTTTAACAACTGTAAGTGAAATTAAGAGTTTATTTTCAGTATTTATTCTGTGTTTACATGGAAAGGATGGTATAGTTGTTCTGCCTGTATATGAAGTCAATGAATGTGCTCATACACTCCTTCCACATCACATCCCGGCAATAACCTTGCATTTTGGAGGGGAGTAGAAGTTGAAATGGACAACAGAAATGCAGGAGAAGCCCAATTTGATTGCTTTTATATGGGGGGGGGTGGGGGGGAAGGGATATGGTGGCTGGTGTGCCATCTCAAAAAACAGTATCGTGACATCTCACTATAGCCATGCCGATACCAATGCTTTCCCCCATAATAAGTCCTTGCATCAGCCTTTTCAAATACTCCATTTTGGAAGGAGAATGGCTTTCTTTTGTAAACTGTCATAACCAATAACATGTAAAACAAATTGGCAGTGTAAACGTTGAAATCCAATATTTGCCGTTGTATTTAACATTTACCCATAACTGTTTGACGTACCGTAAACAGTCTTTAGGCCTAACGTACAGTATACTTGGGCTGTACACATGATTGTAATATCCTCTGACGCCAGCTGGTTCTATATCACGCACGTTTTGTATTAAACACAGAACAGCTCCTGGTTCAGTAAAATATAAACAGGAGGTGAGCTAAGCTCAACATGTGGTTAGCTACCTTCAACAAAGGGACACAGAAACTGGACCTAAACTCTTCGATGGAGCACAGCACCTGTAGGGTGCTGCAGTAAAGCACATGATTCTAAGATTGATGGCTCCAGATAAGAAGCAGGTCTTTCTCCTCCACACCAATCTCATCATGGCCCCCAAAGACACGCCCCTATCTAAAAATGACATCAAAGCGTTCTGCCTGTTCTCTGTGTGTTCTCTAAAACAATGCCCTGCAGCTCTTTCACTCATGAATGGACAAGGGCTTGTAGACACCGGATACTTGTAATTCATGTTTTTCAGAAGTATCTTTAACCTCCTTCATAATGACTCTCATTTTTCCCTTTTTTTTTCGGAATGATAGTTTGCTCCAGCCTGCTACACTGTTTCTTTTTTTCAAACATGATGCATTTTCAGGGCTGCATTCCTGCCGATAATTCATTGGCTAAGTGTACTGCGTATGGGAATTCCTCACTTAAAAATTCGTAGAAGACCCACGTTGTCATGAACAACAGCAAGAAAATGATTTTGGAAAATTTCTATAAGTCTGAACAGATTTTGAGATGGCAAGTACACTCAAAATATATTTCACAGCCTGAAGAATGTTATATAGTGTATAAATATGACTAACTCTTTACTTTCAAAGATTCTTGATTCATGGTACACTATTTGGGGACCATGAACCACGTCTCATTTTAAAGAAATAAAATGTTGAATTAAGATGGCATGGTGGTGTAGTTGTTGGGGCTCTTGGTTCAATTCGTAGGGTGCATTCTGTATGGAGTTTGTATGTTCTCCCTTTGTACATGTCTTTCAGCATTACGCATTAAGCATTACGCATTAGCATTATCTGGAAGACTGTTCTAACCTTGCCCACCAGTGGTGCATCTTTCAGTGCTTTTGGTGGAACTAGGAAGTCACATGCTGCAACACTTTGTTTCAATGGGAGGTCAATATAGAAATTGAAGGTAAGAGGTGTGTTAGATATTTCCAGAGCAAACTGAAAAAAAAAACGACTTTGTATATTTCCTGCAGTGTATCTTGTATAGTGTATCTGCAAGTGTATATACACCTTGCAATCCAAAATCAATGCAGTCAGTACAGATTGGAAAAGCTGTGAAAGGCTGTGCATTTAAATCTAAATTGTGAAAGAAAATGACTCAGAGAAAGCCGTTTCTAAAGACGACAAGGAATGAATGCACATCTTACACACATCTGCAGTTCACGACAGGCCTTAGGTGCTGGCCAGATTAGTTAAACACCTTGAAAAAACATTTCTGACAGTTCTCCATGACATTACACAAGCTGGGGAAGTGGTATTGAGGTTGAAAGAGACTACACCACAGTTCTACTAGGCTATGCAAATGATTTCTGTAAAATGCTGTCTTGGGTTTTCTACATGATTTAAATCTTGGATAGCACAGTGTCACCCACACTTTTACTTTTTTAATCCAAAACAGACAAGTCCCCTATAGCTGAAACCAAATGTCTAAGGCTTACTGCATTCTTAAAGACCATTAATAAGGTACACATGTTGATAAGTTATGGAATCGATTAGTTGCAATGTATGTGGTCCTTTCGCGTAATTATTAATGGCGTTTTGGGACATATTTTTAACCTGAAAATTGAACTGTGCTGTTCTCACTTTTTCAGTTATGGAAAATGTTTTTTGAAGTCTAAGTAGTGGATCAGTAGCAAATAACAAAGTTTTATCAATCATACTTCACACCAAATAAAATAAACACAAAATATGTTTTCATATAATTTATTACATAATTGCTTCTATGTATGATATTATGATTTAATCTGTACCAGGTTTTCTAAAACAAAAGAAATGTTAACATTCTGAGTCCTATTTTTAATTTGGAATTTACAAGCCTTATTTCTATCTAACTTTGCATGCTGGATGCCCATGCCTTGCTCGCCTGTTTTATTAGAAAACAGAGCACCACATTTAGATGACTGCTTTATTTTATGAGGAATCATGGAATAATGAAAAACAGATTTTCCATGAAACACATTTTTTTAAAATGGTCACTGCAAACTTAATTTGGCATTTTTTAACACTTAGATATGTCATGACACTGCATTCTGAATTGGATTGTTCGATATTATTCCTGAATGCAGATGGGAGACACTGCTAATTTGTATTTTAAAGCTTATACTAAACAAGTTGAATTTTACAGCAGAAGTAATTTCAGTTATTTTTTCTATTGTCAGTTATGTCAAATCCAAGTCCTGGTTAAACATCTTTCTCTGTGTTACAAAACATGAGAAAACTGACAGAATTATCTCTATCCAGCCTTATTACATGATTGACCTTTCTCACAGTATATATGTGATATCACCATTTAGGTTGTATTAATAGAGACTGTTAAAAAATCCTAAATAACAAATAACCTCCCATGAAGGCAACACAATCAGGTCTTTTTCTTGTTGTGGGGAAAATGAAAATGATTTAGTCAACTTTGAGCAGTTCTGTTGACAGCTTAACTGATTATTTTCTTTTGGATTTCCTACAACTCCTGAATACGCTAGATTGTAGAGTTTTATAGCGTGTTCCACAGTGCTCATTGAGAAAGAGGAATTAAGCAAAGACCATACACCAATTGTCTCACACACCCACCACCTGCTGTTAAAAATACTGCACACAATGAGCTGCAGGCCAGAAGCTGGCAGATGTAAAGCTACCCAGAGTTCTCTCAGATGTTTGTGCTTCTGGGGCGCGTGGGGGCACCAGAAAGAAGAGAGAAAATTATCAAGTAATTTTAGGTCAGCTCCACACAGAAAATGGTGAAAATTGCTCACATGTCAAGGGAAAACAAAGCTGTGGCCTGCTCAGATGTCTGGCATTCATGTCTAGGGAAAATCTAAAGAAGCTGCAGAGAGATTTCTAAACAATAGAAGTACTTCACTGAGAGAATGCTTACATAAGCCTTAAGGCTCAGCCCGAGTGTTTAAAACAGTTGCCTTCATTTGCTCCCAGCTAGGAAAAAAAAGTTACAGAATTGTTTTCTTCTACAACATTTTAACTGACATTATAGGATGTACAAAATGTGCAACTCAATAATAATAGTGGTTTAAATATCTTCTATGGGAGGTTTTTTGCGGAATGTTTGCTTATAAATATCCTTTAAAAGGGTGTGCTACATAAGAAAAGCTAAGGCAGTAGTATGAAAGTATATCTGTTTGTGTTTCTTTACCCATTTATTATTCTTTCTCAGAATAAATTTTTAGGTCTTGTTATTATTACTAATTGTGCCTTCTATTCTTTTGTACAATAAGAATTCTAACAATTAAAAATTCTGGTTTGATTAATTATTTTACAGGACTTAAATATCACCTGGAGAAGAGAGAGGTTCCCTTCTAATGGTGGATATCAAACATTTTGAGAAAAAGCTGGGTTTTTTTTAGAAAAACTGATTTTAAGCTTTGTCGCTTTTTAAGCAATGTATTGTTTCACTCCACCAGTGTTTGACTCAAACATGCACAGTGAGGCAGTGCCTTTAAGAACCATCTAACCCAGCAAGCCTTCATTCTCATTGTGTTAATCAATACAGTAAATGACACGGGACGCTGGCTGGCTTTACATGTGGTGAAGTCACTGGTTTTAATTAAAAATCCCACAGCTGGCAGGCATGCTGATCAAAGATTTACCGTTTGATTTACACAGTGCTAAAGCATAACAAAGCCATCACTGCTGTTATAATCCTCCGTAACATCAGTGATAGACTTAGGAGTGGTAACTGTAGAAGTAAAAGCACTGTAAGTACAAGTAATAAAAAAGGTGAAGGTAAGTAATCTGTGGGAAGGACCTAAGATCCTTTTTGAAAGGATTCATCGGCCTTTATCTGTAACGATGCCTTCCTGGTCCCACACTCCTTCCTACACAGGAAATGCCATTTATGAGTTCTGAAGAAACCAGATTCAGAGGGCAAGGTTAGATATAATGGTGACAACGTCCCCAGTGTAAAATACGCTGGGAACATGCCTTCTTTCCCCTCTTTTCTTCCTGTTATCTACATTGCAAATCTAAAGGACGTTATTATGATTCCTGTACTTGGCATATCTGAGGCCGATTAAGAACATCAACACCATCAATCATGGAGCACAGGGCAGACCAGCTGGATGAACCTTGTTGTCTTGTGGGGCTATTTGTCATCTGGGCACGTCTGTCTGGCATGTAACACTTGCTCCGTCCCAGAACAATTTTCCCTCTCTCCCTCCTAATATCCAGTCTTACTCCAGAAACACGTGGTTAATAGAAGGACAGGGGGTGAAGAGATGGAAGGTCAAGGCTAGAAGCCTTAACCAAACAAGAGCACTGCCACCTCATGTTTGTCTCCGTTCTCGAAAACTACTTCAGCAACCGTGCAGGAACACACCTCCGCTCAGGCCTGCTTCGGCTTGCTGGCAGGGTGCTGCTAACCGCAGACGACGATCCTTTGTGTCTTACCCGTTGATGATAATAGTGAGAAAACTAGAACCTACAGAATGGTGTGGAACGGTTTTGAAAAGACATGTAATATAGTGACCTGTAATAACAGACCCACAAAATTGTTAGCCAAGCTGGTTACTATGGACACACAGAACAATAATAAATTTGTAAGTACATGTATTTCAGTATGTTGGAGAGAAAAGAAAGTCATTTACCATTTTCTGGAGAGAGTCCTGGCCACTGAAGTGGTAGTTCTTCAGGGTGCTGAGTTTATGAGTCAATTAAAGGTGCGGACATGCTCAGGAAACGGGCAGGCTTGTCAAAACCTCTAACAACAGCAATGCCTATTGTATTTTTCACCTTTTGGTAAATTTTGTAGGGGAGCTTAAAAATGATCATTGGGGAGCTCGCAATTTTAGAAGCTGCGTAGAGAATGACAGCTCAGTTAGTCAGCATAGAGTGAGCGGTTCCTTCTCTAGATATTCTGCAGTGCGTGATCAGCACTGAAAAAGCCGGGTTCCGGTGTTGGAGAGGATTCTTGTAACAGCTAGGAGATGGTATTTCGTGCCATTTTCACTCGCCTATCAAAGATCAGGGATAAAACAAGCAGCCATACCCGACCTCCACGTTGTTGGATGGTGGAAGGCAACCAGAGTGCCCAGCAGGAAGCCACACAGACAGATGCCCCTGGCCAGAATCAATCCTAAGGCTCTGGGGCCATGAGGCGGCAGTGCCAGCCGCTACGCCCCAGTGCCATCCACAGCAGCGAGATTAAAGGGTGACATTGCTTTTAAGGTCAAGCATCACAAAGGTGCTGCACTTATTCCGTACCCAGAATTTTAAAAATGTATTTTACTTTTGATTTGATTAGGGGAAGAGACAGAATTGTTTCCCCATGAGAAAGACATTGTTGACTTCTGTGAATTCCAGATGCTCTGTGATAGTATGAGATGAGCAATCTCGAGCTTGCGGTGACCCACCCTTCTGATTGATAGACATGCCAAGCGCATACACAATATTGTTCACATGACACTAAATTATGGATATTTACAGATGAACAGAATTCATTCAAAAATCCAGTGCAAAATCCAGATTATGTCTGGCACAGGCTAATTACAAAAACCAAGTTAAGATCTTTTAAGTGACCATATTCCTCCTCAGACAGGTTGAAAAACCTTCAAAGAAAAAATCTTCAACTGTTGCATACTAGATGCCAAATTCTAGCATGGCCAGAAATTAAAGCTGGTGGTGGACAGTGGACATGACAGGACAGACAATTTCAATTATTTTAATAATACTTTTAATAATTAATAATTTTAATTATTAAGCATCTAGTTTGATAACAATAAAGTATTTTTCTAATTCTTTGGCATCCCACAGTAAGCATTTTATTTAAAATAACAAAATGTTTGTGAAATTTATAACAAAATGTAGAATTAATATACTACATATGTATTGTGTGGCTTTCAACCTCTGGGTTCAGAGCTTGCCTGTTTTAATGAAATTGTGTGGGTTTAAAGATGAAAATCTACATTATTTAAAAAAGAAAAACAACAGATTCTGCAATGCAGAAAGAATTCCTTCAAATCTTCCAAATTAAGTTAGTCACGTGAAATGTTGCACATATTTAAAACTCATGTGCATTGTAATAATTTGTGATTAAAAGGCTCTGATAGTCACTTCACTGGTTTCAGGCAAACACAATCTTAAACTTCTTGCTGTGAGCTCACAACAAAATGGATTTCTCTCAAATTCTTGAGGACATTCTATTTTACAACAGACAACTTGATTAAATTAGACAATTTAGACATAGAATGTTGTCCAACAAAAATATACATTTTTTTCAGCAAAGAGCTTGCAGGCTTTTGATGCAAGTAAAATTACTTTCCTGAGCCAAAAGTACCAAGTCTACATTGAGTTTTCTAAAACGTGAAATCATTTTTATCATGCTACCTTCTTCTGCTGTGGAATGAAGCTGTAATTCTTCATATCAAACTGTATCTGAACAGTTTATCAGACTGTGTGACATTACTCTTTTTTCTGAAATGGACTAATTTCTAAAAGGCATTGGAGACAACTAATTACCATTAATGCAACTGCATGGATAAATTCAGTGTAGATGAGTGTTAGGAGTTCTGAAATGCATATTCCTGTAGTTTGTGGTGTTACATTCAAAGACTCAGAAGTTAAAGGCAACAGGCTGATTGCTTTTCACTGGACATGTACAGGCACAAGTGTGTAGCTTGTTGTGGACTGGCCTCCACCATCATAACAGAACTATGCAATTCTGGAAAATGACAGTCACTAACAAATGGGCATTATGGGCTGAATGACCTCTTGTTTGTAACCTTTTGTATGTTCTTATAATTACTGTATGTTAGTGAGTGTGTAGCTTGCTAGGAAGAAAGAAGAAAAAAAAGAATGTTTCATCTGTTCATCTGACCTAGTTGTGATTTTTCCTTCTTTCTTTTTTACTTTTCAGTTTAAGGAATTAAACTTCCCTTTACAAGAAGATACCCATAGTGCATCTCTTAGTAACTGACACTAATTTCTTCATGTCTCTTTACAGCTCAGAGGTCACTCACCCATTATTATTTACCAGCTGGGGAAAGAGAGAAATCAAGCATATAAAAAGCTCTGTGAGACCACAACAGCTTAAACAGAAAGAAATGAATAAGAATTGTTACATTTTATGCCACAGAGCCACACAGATTAATCCGTTTTGCTCCTCTAAAGCTTACTGGAAACACCATACTGCCCTCAGCCTGCATAAGGGCCCCAGGCATGTAAAAGGCATTATTTGTACAAACAACAAAAAAAGAAAGTCTGTACTTGTCCATCTCTTCTTGGAACAAGTGCAGCATTGAGTTGGGAGTGTTCCTGTGAGGCAGAACTGGTCACGCTATCTCTGGCCTTCCCGGCCATAAAGGTTCAGCAGCCAGCCAAGTTCAGGGCCACAATAAAGAGACTCTAGTTTAGCCTAGAAGGGCGAGGGCTTGGACACAGTACAAATATTCTCTGCTCCGACTGAGACTGGGAAATATATTGGAATTAAGATCAACACATAGGCCATGCAAATCTGTTGGCTTTGTAATAGTTTCGCAAACAGGCCACAAAGTTTTAGATGTTAATTAAATTTACTTTGATGCAATATTCTTGAGCAGCAAAACAACTGTGTATCGTAATTGCTTAGTCCAGAGATGCTGTACCTTATTGTTAGCAACCAGCAATTGTAGTGCTTTTTATTAAGTGTTGTTGTTATTTCTTTTTAAAACTGGAATTCAGCAATAAAGGAGGCAGCCATGTATAGGCAGAAACCTAGTCCTGGTTGTATATTATATGTGATAAGAAGTTTTATTTTGTTATTCCCTTACAGTCTGGGGTTTTCGACTGTTCTCGTGGAAATATCTGTACCTGTAAATTAGTCCTGCCACGAGTTTGCTGTGAAGCACATTTGGATCTCTTTTCGAATGGCTTCTAGCCCATTTATAGGCCATAAATTATATCAAATGTCCCATTTAAAAATAAAAAGTCTGATTCCAAAGTCTTAAATTAAAAACAATTTGGTAAAGATTCAGAAGCCAAAACAAACAAAACTTGGCAGGGAAACAGAGAGGAGTCCAGCCCCACTGGAGCCCCAGCTTTGTCAAGCCGTTCCATTCTTCACAAAACCAGCCGAAGCACAGCGTGGAAATCTGAGCACACTGGCAGACACACATGTCAAGAAATACACCAACATGCACAACAGCAAGGAAAGACATGTCTGTCCAGTACTAAAGCAGACTAAAGTGCATCTGTAGACTCTGGATTCATGTGAAAGTATATTTTTTCAAAACTTTGCGACATTTAATTAAATAATGCCTTAAGTAGGTGAACCAAACAATTATTATATTACTATACTAGTGGTAGTTGTATTATCATCTGGATTTATTTCTAATTTGTTAAAATAGTATTATTTATTTTCAGTCACAGGATTCTTTTTCTAGTGTGAAATTAAAGCCTTTTTTACTTATAATTGAAGAAACGCGTTTCATTAATTATTCATTTTCAATTTTTTGCGGCTTTTGTTGTTATTGTGGTGCTGTGATTTCCCTTCAGTGAAGAAAAATCTGTTGACCGTGTTCTCAATGATTGCCTTTCAGTTAACCAAGCACCAAACTGGAGGCCGTTCGAGTTTTTAAACTTCCTAAGCTGGAGAGTTTCAGTCTCCATTTCGCAACTCGAGCTCCAGAACTGCATAGTCTTCTGTGTCTTAAAGTCTTCTGATTCTCAGTGTTGTTTTGATCTGGCATACTTAAGATGCCAAAGGGCCTCTTATGTTTTTTATAAAAGATGTTAGTGGCTTTGATTGAAAAATACATTGCAAAATGAATATATGTCTTTATTTTTTTAATTAATGTTATCCATACAGCTGCATCTTCTTCTCCGGAGAAGCGTTGTTTTGAATTTTAAACATTAACATGCTTTGCTTTAGGGGAAATAAAGAGTGTGATGGGAAAACTGGTAAATTGGGCCCTTGGTGTTGTTATTTCTTTGAAGAATTTTAATGACAAATCACCACTTTCCTCCTCACCTCCCAGTGATTCCTCTGTAGTGTACGAGAGGTTTTCTTTTCTGCTTAAATGCCTGTCATTGGCCAGGCTGCTTTCTTAAGATTTCCCTGCTGCTATATTCCCAGAATTATTTTTGGTTTCTTGCCCTAACTTCTGCATATGGCTGGATTGTACCACTTCTGTGCTCATTTGTACATAGAGGCATAACTGTTCCTCCCAGTTTATAAATTTGTAGATTCTTGTGTACCACATTGGAAGTGTAGTTTGTTTAACTTCACTAATGGTAAGGTTTAACCCAACCAATATAATTTATCAAAGTTGTAATGCTTTTTTTTCTGTGATTTGAAAATAGTAGTATACTTAATCATGTGATAAAGTGCATGGATGTATTCAAAATCTGGCAAAGACAGAATAAAACAGGTGGAAATGAATAGAAGTCTGGTGAAACAGAGAATGCTGGTCATTTTGCATGTGGAAACAATTGAAAATAATGTTTTTTATTTAATTGCTGAATGACAATGCAGCTAAGGGAAAGAAAAGTACTGAAAAGTGTCGATTTTTAACTTGTGGTTCTAAGTACCAAGAGGTTGGGAGAGGACAGGACTAAATGAAATGAAAAAAATCTGTTTAATTATAATAATTTGTTATGTCCATATTTGTGGGTGGGGATCAACACCACTCCTTTTCCGTGGTGTGCTATCCTTCTCTGGCATTAAATGAGTGGGCTTTGTTCAACTGCTCACCAATATGAACAAAATATACATTAATCCTTTTCTATTTGAATTCAATGCATTCCAGTTTTGTGTTTAGAGTTTTACAATAAAAAAAATCGTATTTTTCTATCAAAAGAATGATCACCTTTAACATTCCAATTTAATTTTTTTTTGCCATTCTAAGAACAATAGAACACAGAACAAAAATGTCAAATTTACTGTGTTCTTCAATATACCCCATACAGATTAATAAACCATGGAAACCTTTGAGTAATACAATGAAGAGATCCAAGAGGTGACTGTATCCCAATGATTGCATCTGTGTTCATTCATTAAATCATTTTCACAGCAGGGCATCTGCATAATAACTGCATGTAGCAGTGTTGCTACTATTTGATTTTTCAGAATAATGATGAACGACCTAGTAGAAAAAGCTTTGACTTTATTTTAACCGTTCTGATTTTTTTTCCCCGATCATCACAAAGAAACAATCAAGCCCCTTTTAAATTACCATAACCTTCCTGTCTTTAATTCTATTATTTGATTGTACTTTGGCCTCAAATAATAATAAAAAAATCTCCATGTTTTGTACAATTAAAAAATAAATTGCTGGTAAAAAAAATCGTGCTCTTTAAATAATGATGGAATATTTTAGAATTAACAAAAAGCCATCACATTGTAATTTCAGAGCCTGTGCGAAATTCTTTGAAGAATCTTCTCATTGCTGTTCATTGGGTAATTATGGTATTTTCCGGTTGATGATACTACTGAATCAAAAATGTTTTAAAATAATAACTGCTTTCTTGAATTAAGGAATGGATAGAAACTCTTCCTGGCTGTTGCTCAGTTTATTAAAGGTAATTAGAATCTGAATGCTGGTTTGAGCATGTTGTTCAATGTACAAAACATTATTAAACAGTGAGTGCTTTTAATGATATATACTGTGTCTACTGTTTAGTTAGATTCTGGAACACTCAGTCTTTAATTTGCTATAGCAGGGACAAAGACATATTGGTGACTTTTAAGTTGCATACTAGTGAAATGCGAATAATTGCATTTCCAAATTACCCATCCAAGCTGTGAAAACATCTTACTCGAGGGCCTGTGATAGAACAAAGTTAAGGGGTGAGCAGCCGGGACTCTGTTGGTGTCCAGCGTGGGACCGGTAAAACTGATCAAACCCCACTCCCTGTCCTTGTAAATACAAACCAAGATGACAATTAAAGAGCGCCAATGCATCCTTTGCTTTTAAATATAACAACTTAATAAGTGGCTGTTCGAGGTTTCCTGGACGAAGTCCAGAGCTCAAGGGCCCCAAAACTGTTCCCAGAAAAAAAAGAGAGGTTCATTTATCAATCAGCTTAATCACACAGATTCCAATGCAAGCCACATGTTCTAGATTTTTGCTTTCCATGATACGGTCTAAGTCACAAAGTGGTATTAATGCCTTTGAAGTTGTTTAATGATGAAAAAAATATGCAAGATACAGTATATGCTAAAATACTAAGGGGGAAACAAAATATTGTTCCGCATTCAAGAACATTATTAAAAACCTTTGTTCAAGCGTTTTATCAACATTTCAGCCACAGACTGAAGTCAAGATAGGGCACAGCAGTTAACAGGCAACTTCTAAAAAGAAGCTGTTGTGTGTAACTGCATGCTCTCATTAAAGCCAGTGAATCAATGTTTTTCAATGAATTCTGGATAGATGTGCTTCATACTGTAACATTGCTTAGATCTGCTTCATGCATCCACTGAATCTATGATATTGGAGCAGAGCTTTTAATCCTGTAGTGAGTAGTTTTCTCTTTAAGAAAACATTATTTTTGTTCAGAATAAACCCATCTAAATTAGATTACTGTATGCATTTTTAAAAATGTGTACATGATTACTTTTGAAGTGATTCTGCATTAAATGTACTTGAAAAAAATCTACGTTCATTTCAGTTACATTTTATAGTCTAATGAACAGCTAAACCTAGTCTATCTGTTATAAAAAAAAGAAAGGCTAAATATTCAAGTGCCATTTTTATTTCTTTAAAATATAAGTTTATAATGTACATTTGTGAAAACATTTTGTTAAAAACTTGTATGATTCTGATAATGTGTGTAATAAGATGAAGGTGTAGTTTTCATTACTACATTAAAGTCAGTTTACAATATTGAAGAAAATGTGTTGCCGATTTTTGAAACATGAAAGTGCTAATTCTGTTTCTTTTTGTCACATTCTTCTTGGAAGCAGGTATTAAAAGGCAACTGCAGTCCCAATTTTTCAGCCCAGTTATTAAATCTTGGTAACAAAATAAATACATTTTGTGATGGGATGTTACAAATGTTACAAGTTCCGAATTAGGCTCAAATTTGTGAACTTTGTGAAAGTACTGTAAGGTTGCCATGTTGCCACAGGTGAGAGTGAGCCTTTACCAGAATTGCAACTTGATGTGGCCCTTCCTGCTCACTAGTCACTGTACTGACTGATGTAGCGGGATGTATGAACCAATAAATACAGGTTGTGTCGTTGACATTTCACCGCAGACATGTTCCGCCGTGATCTGCATGCAGTCAGCGAAACTATCTCGAAGGCGAGAGCAATGCTTCTATTTGATTAAAAGAGATGTATTCACAAGCAATGTAATAGGACTGATTCACGTCACTGAAAGATTAGCTACCATGTTCTGAACCGCGGAAAATGAAGACAATTTGGCGCTGCCGAGACACGGGATTTTTTTTTTGCTATTTTGAGATGTAAATTGGAGTAAATTGTAAATTACTGTGTACGTGTAACTTTCATTGTGGTTTGATGAGTCACCAGTGATGATTCTTTCTGTCCCCCAAAATATAAAAATTTGCGGTTCCTCTTTATTCAGCACAGCACCTCGGTTCCCCTATAATCAGTCCGGCTCCCTCAGCCGAAGGTGCTGAGAACTGTGCCCGCTTTGTTAGCGCAGGTGTGATACGTTGTGTGAGGAAGTGGGATATACTTCACATTGCGAAGGTCGCTCACCCTCTGCACCTGGGGGAGTTTGTGGGGAGCACAGCGCTTGGAGCCAAACTCAAAATCATTTTTGTTCCTCTGGCGGACTGTAAAGCCATTGTAGTAGCATGGTGCTCTCTGCATATTTATTGAATAAGAACAAGTAATAGGTTTATTCCATGCTGAAAAGAGAAGAAAGAAAACTCAACGTTTCGGCCGTGGGGCCTTCTTCAGGCGTGTTTTCTGTCTTCTCTTTTCAGCAGGAATAAACCTATTACTTGTTCCATTGCACCCTACGCATGTTGACACAGCTACCTACCTGAACTATTTATTGAATAGTTTTGTAAGTTAGAAATGAGGCCTTAAACCAGTTCAAAATAACTTTAGAGAGCACATATTTATATGTTCCATAAAAGTTTAATTGTATTTGTCGATTATTCACTGTTAAATAATAAGGTTGGGATTAGTGATATATATAAGCTGTCACCTTAAAGTATTTATGGATGTTAAATAACCGCTATTTTGAATTATTGTGATTTCTTAATACTTCGATTATCTGCTGCCTTTTTTTTACTATAGTTTGGTGAATTTTGTTTGAAAAGACTTTGTTTCACAAGAAAATTCACACTTCTGTTTCTCAGAAAATGGCGTGGCGGTCATTGAGGGAAACACAACTCCACAGTTCTCTGCCTCGCTCTCTAAGCCTGTGCCTTCAGATTAGCCACTCGATAGCCCCTAAAAAACATAATGTAAAAACATTTTAAATGTACTTATAAAATATACGTCCTGTATGTACATTTCTTTTTTCCCAGTTGTTGAAAATGGAAACATCTTCCAAATGCTGAATTTTTCCAACATTCAGATTTAAGCTCATTGTGATAACATGTGCTTTCTTGGCTTCCTTAGACTGTTTCAGAAATTTCAAACAGGTTCTCGCTAGTTTTCTTAGAAAACCTAATGGTGTTCTAGAATGACCTCTTCCTTCCTACAGATTGTTGATTCATGTCTGTTTTAGTGTTGCTGTCTTCATTGGCATGGACATCTCAGACAACGTGGTCTGTGAAAATTCCTCGGTTTCGTTACAGGAGGATTTTTTTAATAAACCAGCATCTAGTGCATTAACGGAAGCACGAGCGCTCTAAAAATGAACATGCTGTTTCTGAACTCATCAAAGGAAAATGCCAGGGCCACCTTGCTTTGAAACATGGGATTCTGCTATAGGAGGTGTTGACTTTTGAATGAGGAATTAAACTTGCTACTTGGTTATTTAAGATCCTATGGCACATTTTCAAAACAGTAGGGTTGTCCCTTAATGTCCTTAATAAATTACACTTGGGGCTTGTGCCATGTGGCCTCCATAAAGTTTTCCCACAATTCAGTTGGTGAACCAGCTTCTCGCTTCTGTGCTGTGTAGTGAGACTGCTGGACCGCAACGACTTCTGCTTATTAAACATGCACTGTGTTTCACCTTTCTGCCTCACAGTTCTGGGGTCCTGTCTGTGCGGATGCTGCATGTTCTCCTCATGTTCCTGTGGGTTTCATCCAGATGCTCCTTTTTCCTCCCACAGTCCAAAGACATACTGTACAGGCAGGTTGATGGGCTTTTGAGAATTGTGTCCCGGGTGTGGGTGAGTGTACAGTATGTTTGTCTCTGTGTGTGCCCTGTGATGGACTGGCATCTGTGCTGCTGCTGTTACTTGCCGTGATAGGCTCCAGCTCCACCCACGATGGATTATCTAAGTGGTTGGAAAATGGATGGATATGTTACTTAAACAAGAGCATCATAAATGGCCACATCTTCCCTTTATTCTTGGCAATGCATTCATCTGTCTAATGAAGTATACATTTTGATAAAGGTATTCAACCATGATTTGAAGTAAAACTTGTGTCAACCACTGACAACTAGCTTACTCTTTAAGTGATGTGGTTACACAAAAAAGCTATGTTGAACAAACCACTCTGTATAGAAGGCAAAAGATCATTAGTACACATAAATCCTGGTCAGATAGCATGCTGATGATATGTAGCCAAAGCTGAAAGCCTTCAGTATCACCTAAGGCATGTTATGTCATTTGTTCTTAATACTTCAGGAATGACACATGAAGAATGACGAGGTATTAAAGCCGACTGCTTCATCCCTCGTTGAACAAGCTGCTGAAGGACAGGCACTTGAGGCTGTCATACCATGACCTGGAGAAAACAGAAGAAAACAGCAGACTCTGAAAATAAGAGACAGACAGCTAACTTTGTGTTTTAAGTCAAGGGGCACATCAGTGCACACAGAGCAACATTGTAGGTCAGGGTGCTTATGTTGAATTTACAGACACATGGAACACAAGAGAAACATCTATGTAGAAGGTCTGATAAATAACTCAGTATCATAAAGAAAAAAAAAGTACAAAATATGATAGTTTTACATATTATCATGCTATTCTTCTACTTTGTGTAATAATATGATATGACAGATATTACAAATGACTGAATCAAAGAATTAGCTCATAGTTTTTTGCATTTAAGTTGAAATGATCTATGGTTTTCTTCCTTTTCACCTGTTAGTAAACCATCTAGAATACTATACAATCCTTATTGATGATTGAACGAGATACATTAAACATATTAATACCCTTCTTCATAGTGGAGTTTAATTTTACTGATAAATGTGCATAGCGGTGTATCAGTAGGTCGCCAGTAAATAGTAATATTTAATAACGGATCTATATCACATTTTAATGATAGACAGAAAACCAGGGGAATGAAGAGAGCTGAGCTGCCCTTGAGAGCAAATGATGATAAGCATATGTGGTTTGGTACGTGTTTGTGAGGAATTACATTGCGATATTTAATCTATATTTGTTTACAGACTTAAATGATTAAAAAGCATTTGAAACAAAATGTTAATTAGTTTACATTTAAACAAAAATGTGAATAGCTAAAATCAGATAATTGGATAGTCTGATAAATTTTCAGATATAGAAAATAAAGGTATTCTGTGGAAAACAGTGCAATTTAACACAGATTTGTAATATTTAATGGCATAAATAAAATTATTTTGAGCATTAATAGAGTCATTCCTGAGCATGTTTAGCAATTTCATTCTGTGCATACAACATGTGGAATACAACATAGCATACAAAACCCGTATAGAAATATTTTTGTCTTTTACTTAGCTGGTATAAATGTGAAACAGCAATTATGTAGTAACTGATGTCGTCTAAAATAAAACAAAAATTAATAAAATTGTAGAAACAGGACCACATACATTTCCTTTCAGCTTTTCACAGCAATATTCAGAGTTTATAGCTCTATAGCAGACGCTTTACTCTCTGGTGGTCCAGCATAGTTTTAAGGGTATTTAATTACAAAAAAGTGGTCTAAACATTAAAGGTCAATGTAGTGAAAGTAAACTGTAAATTAGTTTTTAAATACTAATAAATGTATTAGCATGATTTATTCCTCACACAAGTAAATAGAAACTTAAACTTCTACTAAAATCATCTTTAGGTGTGAATACACATAAAAAATATTAGACTTATTTTACTGAGCCCAGAAACAGATAGACAGAGAGCTGCAAAAAAATGGAAATTAATTTCACACACTGAATTTTTAAAAAGAAAAAAACATTTTGGTTGTGATGCCTTTATGAGGTGTGTAATATACATATAGGAGATTAGTTTGCTGCATAATAACAAATATTTTACCATTTTTAGTGACAAATTTGGTTTTTGAAAAAAAAACATAACTCTGCCTTTGTATGTTTTTCATACTTTTTTTACTGTTTTCCTAGGTGTAAGAGCAATATATTTTTGTTTCCTAAATAAAGGCAAATGTTTAAATATTTTTGCAAAATAAGAAATCTAAAACATTTTAAAGTACATGCATTCTTACTTACAATGAAAGGTTTATATTAGCAAACAGATTAGTGCAGAAATAAGGTCTCTTTGTACTGCTGTGAATATTACTTGGCGCACTGGTAAATATGTCCAACAGAAACTTGTAAATAATGAAAGTACAATAGTTATAAAAAGTGTTTTTGACATTCCCAACCACAAAGACCTTGATAATACAGACCTTATTCTGAAACATAAACAAACTTTCCCTTTAAATTCTGATAGTAGCTCTTCATTTTTGCAACAGGAGCTAGACCCCCCATATTTCATTTCACTGTTGCTGATAGCATTTATCAGCAAAATCCTGATAAAAACAAAATATGCAACTTAAACCTAATCATAACTGGGCCTCTGAGGAGAAAAGTGGAGGATTATACTTGGACCCGGTAGCACAAATATAAGATTGTATTGTCACAGAAGACCATTAGCCTGCTGGCAAACTGTACCGCAAGCCACAGATGACAGGGCTTTTCAAGACCGACAGATGAAAATATGAAACTTAAATTCTTCATGACAGATATCTCTGTTGAATGAAGTGCCCACAAATGGGCTAAAATGAAAAGTATTTTTTTCTAATTTAAACATATTTTTCATGTGTAAATATATTCTTGCTTTCATAAAGTATTTTAGTCTAGTTTTGAAGCTGGGACAATCGTTGTGGCATTCTTGGATTTGCTAGACATAAAACAATGCCGTGTGTTTAGGGTGTTGGATTAAATTTAATACAGAATCATGAAAGATATTTCCTGGAAGGATATCAGCTGGAGTGGATTTCCCCAGACCAAAGCTGACATGTTTCTCTGAAATAAAGCTTATTAATTGAATCATTAAGTCTGGCTAATCCGTAGTGATTGTTCACTTTATCCAAATATTTCTATGCACTAAATATTTATTCCTGGCTGCTCTGGAGCATTAACATCCCCTCTGCATAATGCTATCACAACACTTACCATTAGTCCAATGCTTCCACACATTTTGCAACAAAACTAGCAGCTATTGACTGACAACAAACAATCTGTAATGTGGACAGAAGGGTAAGACAAACCAGCTGCAATATAGCCAATTGGTAAATTATTTATTGGCGTTACATTTGTCTGATTTCACCCCCAGTCTAGGTTACTAAATGAGGCAAAGGGGTAGTGTGAAGATGCTCTCTGGGATTCTGTGGAGTATGTCAGCATGTCCTTGAACAGACACTATTGCTAATTATAAGAAGGCAATAATGGCCTCTTGATTACGAGGGGGGCTCTATTACCAATTCCACAGGTTGGCATCTCCTGTCCTAGCTTTGTGTCACTTTCCCTGGAAGACAAGGAACTCTGTCCCTAATCTGTGGGGGGGATCGGAAAGTCAACGCCAGAGTGGTGATGACAGTCTGCTCACAGCCTCCCCACCCCCCACCCTAACCCCCAAAGGCATGTCTTGATCATCCCCCTGATAGGGCCAGGAACAGAGACTGCAAGACTGGGCTGGGATCCCAGCAAAGACTTAGCATGAATCAAGCCTGAAACCTCTATGAAAGGCGTCCTAAGATCCAAAGAAAGGCTGGGAGTCAGTCTGGGCAGCCCGCTGTCTGGCACTAGAGACACCAGGCGCCACAGTGTAACAGCAGTCTCAGGTATGCCAGGCAGATACTACAACTTCTTCCCAGTTCTTCACTGGAGACTGGGAGAGGCCTATTTAGGAATAAGACACTACATACTGTATGATAAGATTTCTTCTTGAGTCTTATCCACAAATTATAGAACACCTATTGTAATTGTTTTCTATGTTTATCCAGTTTCTTTCATTTGTATTTTACAGTTCCTTGTCTTTTCCATGATCCACCATCTTCTTGTTGTGATTGTGGTTAATTTTCTTGAACTTGCCTCCCCCCCCACCACCACAACACGCACAGTTTTTTTTCTCTCCCTTAACGTTCCAGATGAATCGTACTGCCGTCATGTGTAAACACTTACGATAATTGCAAAATAATTTGAAAATTGAATAAGTGATCAAAACCAAACTGGGCTTTTCTCAGTGTGCCGGAGTACGAAACGACTGAGCAATTTCCAGTGTGGTGCATGTGGTCCTGTGGGAGCTGCAGTGGAGTTTGTGTACCTCTTCAACTGTGGCTTCCTACCTTGTTTGTTACACTTAAAGGCCACATGGCAATGTGATCATTTTAGAAATTCTAAAATGTCATGTATTTTTTTCTTAGGGATTTGTCCTCCTGTGGGTGAACTCTGTATTGTTCAAACACTGCAGTTTATCATGACAGATAGCTTTCGGTCTTTGTATTTCTCCCAGCAGTAAATTCTGAAAATCTGTATTTCAATACAGCCTTGTATATAGATATATCTAGAAATATAGATATTTCTCTATTCTTTATGCAATATTACATAAAAATGTCAATATTTAAGGTTTGTGACTTTTCCTTTTTCTATTCATTATTGTATATTGTATTGTTCTTTTTTTACTTCAAAAAGAGATTAGAAGACTTCCAAATTCTAGAAAGTGTTGTGAATGCTCAAACAATTGGTGGAAGAGATTATAATGAGACAGCCAGTCATTTGTAATAAATTCATAACAGTGAAAAATAATCATTGCTGTCTTAAATAACTGTGGCTTCAGTTTTGCCAAGAAATGGTTGTTTAGATGAAAAATGTACTGTAAAAATGTGATATAAACTCATAAATGTTTAAACAGCAAGAGATCTATTCACAGGAGAGAATAATTGTCTTGCTCTCCACCTTCGAAGTTATGTGACTATGCACAGCTGCATGAGCAATGTGATCTTTTCAGGGCGGACGTCCTTGTAATTACAGGGAATGCAAGTGCGTGACGAAAATACCACCAGGACACATCGATCTAAATAACAGCACCATGTATTAGTTATCCTTCTTATGTACGTTGTGCTGTCAACAAAAATCTCAAACAGGATTTACTGCGTACAGTGGCTTACTTTTTTATCAATGATGCAGCAAACATTAGTGAAACGGGTTCTTATCAAGCATCAATTATTGTTCTCCTTAATAGAATGGGTTACGTTTGTATCCAATAGAAAGACAAAACGCACACGACCTTTAATTCTACTGCTACACAAGATTCCTAAACATGGTCATAAAGTAGATTCTTCTTTATCTCTGTAATCTTTCCATCTTGCTTTCAGGTTTCTATTCCACAACATCCTTATGAAAAAGACAAGCAGTTTGTCATTCCCATGCAGTGCGGTCAAAAATGAATTTTAGGCTGAACTGGGGATGATGAATTTCAGATGAGTGGTGGATGCAATAGAATAAAAAGTACATTGTACCTTGTCTGTATTTCGCAGATTGCTCTTTCTTATGAACCTATTATTAATAGAACT
The DNA here is from genome assembly GCF_055471065.1 of Atractosteus spatula. NCBI lineage: Eukaryota > Metazoa > Chordata > Actinopteri > Semionotiformes > Lepisosteidae > Atractosteus > Atractosteus spatula. The sequence continues at coordinate 43,155,209 of NC_142717.1, read as the reverse complement.
TTTATTTCTTGAGTGGACTATCTTCATTATCACACTGCACAATTATTTTAAACACGTTATCTGCTGTTATTGTGCTCACAGCTTCAATGTCAGCTTTACGGTTACAGTATGAGATTACACAATTAAGGGGTAAATACTTTTTTGATTCCACTAATATGTCAAGAATCCATATAAGTATCTTAATAGGAAAATTCTATAATTCTGAAGATAGAAGCCGTGTAGATCATACAGAAGGCATACATCCCTTTACCAACTCAAAGCACACATCAGTCCAAAACCGTAGTAATGGACAACAGCCCAGCAAGATCCTTTTTAGATTATTGTCAGTTTAAGATCTGAATAGAAAGAGATCAGTCACTCCCAATGTACTGTGTATACTGCTAGTACTGCCTACACTGTGACAGTATTTTATGAGTGTTTTTCAAGAAGCTCAAAGCACTACACAATAGCACACACAATTGCACAACAGAGACAGATCAGAGAAAACATACAGCTGATTGACTTAGTGAAATAGTGAGATTTAATTACACATTAAAAGCTTTAGGAAAAATGTCTTAAGTTTTAATAACACACTGTCTTGTCAGTTCACCTTAAGAATGCTGTTTGTGAAATTCCACTCTTTACCTCAAATCTTAAGCTGCTTTTAGCGGACTTAAAGCTTCCTGGACAGTGCACCTCCAGGGAAGGAAAAGTGAACGCCTGTCAGATTTTAGTACAGTACGTCACGTTCACGCTATATACGTGTTTCTATCCAAGGTTTTAATTTCAAGTCTGGGATGATTGTAAACATTTTCTAACTTTGCCCATTCCAGTTAATGGCTTAGGTGTGAAAGCTTTCTAAAATATTAAAAAATATATAATAATAGTAATAAAAAGTAAAAATGTGCGAACAGTCCATTTTACAAGGTGAACTAAAAATACTAAGCCTTTTTTTGCCTGTTTTTAATTATAAATGGTCACCGTTTAAAGAGCACTGTAGTATTAAATTGTTTCATTGCCGAGGACCTTTCATTTAATGGAGCTATGTGTTAAAAAATGCTTTGTTATAAACTGGTGAGGAATGAACAAATTCTGCACTCTCTTTCAGATGCCTCGTCACTGCTCTGAACAGCAGGATCAACGCGCACGGGTTTCTGCGCAGGACAATCACCGGCAGTCCGCCAGTATCCCGTCAGCCTCACAACAGGGGGAAGAAAACAACAGCGGCTGCGTCTCGTCGCTCGAGGAGAGGATCGCAGATATGTCTGAAAAGAAGCAAACGGTAGATTTGGGGTTGTTGGAGGAGGACGACGAGTTTGAGGAATTCCCAGCTGAAGGTAACATGGTGTTCGTACGAATTTTACACAGTATCCCGTCTCAGTCGAAACTGGTCGCCTGGAAGCGCTGAGGCCTGATCGTGACTTGACGGTTTGCTTGCAATGAATGGGCTCGAGGGGAAAGCTGTGGAGATAGGCCGTGCTGTTCAAAATTAAGCAGCTTTTTAGACACAGGCCCGTATTTTAATAATGGAAAAAAAAACAGTACAGTACACATCGAGTAAATGTACATGTTTTACACGATCAGAGTTGGACAAGGTGGTTGATAGGTGTGAACGAGGGTGATGTGTCGACAGGCCATTTATTCCGTAATAATCGCTAAAAACGGATTCAGGCAGAATGTTCTGACAAAATATTCAGTACTTTTGCCCTTTTCTGCGTCTGAGAAAGCCTGAGAAAATCTGCAGCAGCCCAGCTGTGGTTTTGTAGTATCCTTTACCTGTTTCTGAGGCAGCTTGTTTCTTGGCATAGACACTGGGCAGGCTGTGGAATTGGTTTCCCAATGAAACCAAGAACTGAAATAAAACATAATTCCGTGTTTTGCTGAAGACAGTAAGTTACCTTGAACACAGAGGAGGGGCTTGTTTCCCATTCTAACTCCGTATTGTGCATGACAACGCCTTGCCTCCCAAGCCCATCCTTTTGATTATTATTTTTGTAAGGTGGTAGCAAGGGCTTTTGTCGTGTTGGAATATCCTTAGCCTTGCGTATTTATACTTACTCTTTAACTACGAGTCCTGCTACACGACAATTTGATATTAAGGAAGAACTGATATAATTTAACGAGGCTGGTTGCTTGGGAAATGTTCTACTAACAAGAATTTAAATGTCGATAGTCTGTGCTACCCAGGTCAGAACTGAAACTTCGGCCTTCGGGAGTTGTATTCACTGAGGCCAAGGCTTTTTAAAAATGAGCCTGGGTAGAATATTGTTTAGAAAGAAACAGAAACGTCCGGTTCTGGATGTTTCTGCGCAATTAACACTTTCAATCGACCTGCATGCCTTTTTCACTTGATGTTGCTTGCAGACCAGTGGGTGCTGAAGACAGTTTGCGTTTTTTGTTACAGATTGGACTGGGCTGGATGAAGATGAGGATGCACACGTGTGGGAAGACAACTGGGATGATGACAATGTAGAGGACGACTTTTCAAATCAGCTGAGGTACATCTGCACTGTCACTTTCCCTTGTCTGCAAGATGGCTGGGCAGTGTGAATCGGTCAGCTGTGGCATTCACCCCTCACTGCTGAGTTTACACCACGGCACAACACCTTCAGTATTGCTGTGTCTTTCACATTTTGTATTGGCAGACCACTGCTTTTGCAAAGTAGATTTTCAGTGGATGGTCTACTTCATTGTAAGTAACGATTATGAATGTGAAAACAGATTTTGTTTCATACACATGATTAGCAGTTATTATAATAATTGTTTTGCCTTTGTCTGAGCTGTGTAAAACTAATATTAAAGTTTGCTCTAAAAACTTATGCCAGAGTCAGGGTTGTAAGATGTTTTGCCAATGAGAGGAGGCTATTCATCCCATCTAGCTGCTAGTTAGTTGCGAATTGACTGAAGGATTTCATCCAGTCTTTTCTTGAGAGTAGTCAGGACATCAGCTTCACAGCCTAGCTGAACAGCTTTCATATATCCCCTCCAAATACCTGTGTAAAAAAGTGTTGTTTGTTCCCAGTTTTAAATGCACTTCCACATAATGATGTTAGTGTAAGCATTATTTTAATCTTGCTTACCAGTTTGAAAATGGTTACAAAATGTCCTGTGCTTTGATTAACATGGACGTTTAACATTTAATCAAATGTATGCACGCTGTAGTTGAATTAAAACAGAAGAATAACTTAATTTGCATTATTTAAAAAAATGTTGGTAGTATCTTTCAACAAAATTTCAAAATCAGGGTTAAGCAAATACAAATCTAATATCAATAAAATTAACTTTAAATTATTGTCTTTAGCTTGAAAATTATGTACAGTGTAAATTGTTTCCTGAAAGCTGGACCCCATGAAGATCTGATGATTTAAATCCTCTTCTTTGTGGTTAACATTTTTAATCTAAAGAATATAATTATTAGTTATTGTGTGCAACATAACCCACATAAATATGAAAACAGTTACAAGTTGAGCAAAATACTGGTTGTACATACATTTAACATAAATCTCAAAACCTCTTCATGTAGTTGCTTTGGGGGGGATTACAAGACCAGTTACAAACAATTGGACTCTAGGTGGTCTAAAACCACAATGATTCTTCAATGAATAGCCAAGTTATCCCTTAAATTACATGGTTGGTGTTTTCATGAAAACTGTCTCTCCTCCTCATAATCAGCGGTTAACACAAACATTGAGGGTTGACCACATCGAGGATTTATTAAGTACAAGTAAACTACCTTGCTTTAAATTCCTCTATGTAAATACTTTTTCATTTGTAACTTCTCTAGAAACTTACAAACATACTGGAAAAAAACATTCTGTAAATTATGTTTATGCAATTATTCCAGGGGATTGTGGCCTATAGAACATTTTATATTTAGTTTATAGGCTTTATAGTACATTCTCAAATCAAGGCTGCCATTGTTATTAGCGTGGAGAATGTTTGAAATATAATTGCACACAATAAAACTTGCCTTGCTAAAGGTTTTATTTCTTACGAGGCACAGTCTCTGAAAATATGGTACCTATACTTGCAATCACGCAGATATTTATTGTAGAATCCTGTTGCAGTGTTGTCTGTCAAATGCAGTGCATTTGAATGTCATATAACACTACGAAGGCTACAAAAATGTATGTTTTGACTTGGAATTGACAGTTTTTCTAATGATTTGTCATATACAAAATGGATATAAGAATTTGTGAAAAGGCTAAACATTTTCTTCAGTAAAACGTTAGGAGAAATGAGCCTGTTATAAAGCATGCCAGCTTTGGATGAATGCTTCTCAAAGTAAAGGTACGTCTTGCAGGCTCAGAGGTGTCTTGTAAACCATTTTTTTTAAGATGCAGTGAAGATGGCTGTGGTATTTCCTGCCTGAGGATCTCGTGGTCTTATTAACATCTCTCAAGCCCATAAATGTCAAGTCTGTACAGGAAATCTCCACACAGCAATGTTGACAACTGCAGATTGTCTGTATTGCCACCATCTCATAGCACTGACTCATACGTTGATTTACATGGAAGAGCTTGTTTTTAGTTAAGCACTTTCAGTGTTTTCAATTTTGTCTTAATGGGATTAATAATTTAAATGCTACTACAATTGTATTGCCATAAATACAGGATTTTTGCTGTTCATTAACATGGAGCAATAGTGAAATACCAGTTTTTAGAAGCTTCTCAAATTATTTTCCACTGTAATTGATTGAACTCTGTCCTGCTTTGTAGTAGCATCATTTTAATGCTTCCTTAACAGTTTTTTTCCCCTATTCTACAGGGCTGAACTAGAAAAACATGGCTACAAAATGGAGACGTAGTTAGTCGTCAATCGGAATTATGCCTATGGACTTTAATGGAATTTATACTGCTGTTGCAAAGTACACAGTGAAGACTGATAAATCAACTCCATTTACTATTACATTATTCTTTGTTAAATAAAGTATTTTGAAAAAAAACTTATTGTAGGAATTTTCTTTCATGCTTTTAAATTGGAAATTGCTTTCAAAACCTAAGTGTTTTGTGCATTTGTACAGACTTAAATTGCTTAAAATGCTTGACAATCTGTCTTTGGGTCTTAAATGAGTGAAGGTATTCGTTTTAATCACAGATTGGTCCAGATGTGAGTGTGGGTCTGGGTCGTGTCATTAACCGACTGCGACGGAGATCAGAAGGCCTGGCCTATCTCAGCAGATCAACTCCTGTGACTTCCTGGGCACCTGCAGGCTTGCAGTTACTTTACAGAGAGATGTGCCTCCCGCCTACAGCGTTTTCACAGATGTTTGGCCCTTCCCAATCTCCCAGTGCAGTACACTGTTGAAGCCCACAGCCAACAATTAAAGAAACAGATGGCGGTTTCATATTTTGGTGGATGTTAGTGAGAACATTTTTTAAATCATAAAGACCAGTAATTTGTATTATTTTGGTGATTTGTTTTAGAACATCCATCCATTCATCCTTCCTTTATCCAATTCAGAGTAACGGGTGCCGGAGCCTCTCTGGGCAAGCAATGGGCACAAGTCAGGATACACCCTGGACGGGATGCCAGTTCATGACACTAGACACACACTCACCTGGGCCAATTTTCCCAGATCCCAGTTAACCTACCAGTATGTCTTTGGACTGTGGGAGGAAACCCATGCAAACATGGGGAGAACATAAAGAGTTTACACAGATAGAACCCAAGTTTACTGCTGGTTTCTGACTTCTTGGGTTGATTAATACTTTATCAGTTTGGATGGAAATGCAGTTTTATTACTGTATTGCATGAAAAATTATCTGGGTGTTATTGGGACTCTTGCTCTGCTTGTCTAAGAATGAAATATGGGTACAAGCCTTTATTCCATTAGACTATTAGACTACTGTAAAACCTTGTCTTCTGAGGTACTACATAGGCTTTGGTAGGTGGTCAATTTTTTTAAAATAAAAGTACTCAGCATCAATTCAAATTCCAAACTTTGTAAGTTTGTGGTTTTAAGGCCTGGGGTTTTCTTGATCGTAAGACCTTCAAGGATGTAAAGAAGTTTATGCTGTTCGGACACTAGTGAGTTCCACTCATGGCTTTTCTTACACATCTGATAATCTGTTAGTTGCTTCTCTCAAATGTATTCTGTGCCTTCTGTCACTCCAGTTCACTTGCCTACAGTTAAACTAATGGTACTGTATATAAAAACCTTTGGACCAAGTAGAAGCAAATCAGAACATGAATTAAAAGTATAGGCACTTGCATATCGGGCTCTCCCATTCATTTGAATTATACTGTTGAATACTATTGAACTAATCTAATCTTGAATCTAACTAATCTCACAGAGTTGTCATTCCTTTTTCTCAAGGTATTGTATTTGTATTCAGGGGTCCTTTATTATACACGTGCATATTTTCAGGTCAGTACTAAAGATCGAGTTCCATGTGTGAAGAAAATCAGCGCTATAATGCAACTCTTGTCGACTAGAATTTGGGATATAAATTTACATATATATAAACGGTTCCTAATTGTGTTGCCGGCAGGCTGTGAAATTTGTTGAAAAGAGCAAAAATAACAAGGGAAAAAAGGTGCATTTTATGTAGGTTATAGTGTTTAGCACTTTGTTTCTAGGTGACTGCATGTCCCTTAATACAACCTGGAAGAGAATGTCTCTTGAGGCCCTGTGTAACTTGAGTACTTTTATTACAGCTTCAGTAATAGCACAAAAAGGACAGAAGCTGTCATACTGGTAAGGTGCTGAGCAAGGGTGTCACTGCTATCAGTTGCCCAGGAGCAATTACTGTCATCATGAAAGAATGATTCTCATGCTTCCAACCATCAGAAAACCTTTCACAAACATTGTGTTCAAGTGTGCTCGCTGATGGTTAAAACAGCAGCGAATGTTAAGTTCAGTTTTTAAAATCTTTACTTCACTGTTAAATATCACAAAATGGAAAACAAATTTGTGGTTCACTTCTGATGAGATGTTTTTTTTCCCAGGGAATCATTCTTCTCTAGTCTAAGTAGAATGTAAGGCGTGGTGGCCAAGTGGGAAGGTGTTGGTCTCGTAAACTGAAGATCACGGGTTCGAACCCCGTCACGTGCCTGTTTTTGGGCGGTGCGGTGGCTCTGTGGCTCAGGATCCGTGCCTGTGGCTGGAAGGTTGCCGGTTTGTATCCCGCTGCCGGCAGAGGAATCCTACTCCGTTGTGCCCCTGAGCAAGACCCTTCACCCCAACTGCTCCAGGGGTGCTGTATAAATGGCTGACCCTGCGCTCTGACCCCAGGCTTCTCTCTCCCTGACTGTGTGTCTCATGGAGAGCAAGCTGGGGTATGAGAAAAGACAAATTCCTAATACAAGAAATTGTAAATGGCCAAAAAAGTATATTATACAGTATGTATAATATAAATACATACATATAACTCTTCTGTTCCAAAAATATCTATTTTGACTGAACTTGTCTTATGTGCTTGTCTCCCTTTCATTTGGATCAGTCTCAGGATGTTCTGCCTTAGAGATAAAATATTAATAGTTACATGTGTAAGAGTTTAAAGTTATTTTACCACTGGTTATTCAGATTTTTCTATTGTGTATATAGAAAATGTTCTACTGATTTATGTTTAGTCTTTTTCTGTATTGAAATATTTTGTGAAAAAAAACAAAAGTCTTTGTCAAAGATCTCCAAAATGATTAACACCCCGCCAGCTGAGATTTATAACGTTGCTCATGATTTCTCACTGTTTCAACGTTTTAGGGGGATGTTGAAAGAATAGCGCAGTTTATGTAGGGCTTAGCTGAATTTACACACCTGGAATTCCTTTGCAGGCCTATCCAAAAAGGGGGCTTTGCATGTTTTTTCTTGGGACCCTGGAAAATAGACGGTTGTTTCCTTTCAGCAGACACATCCAGGGTTTCCTTGAGCAGTTGAGGCCTTGGAGGAGTTTCTGCCAGGAGACTAGGCAGTGCCACCATTGTAAGACAAAGGCCCTCTCAGCAGGTAGCTCCGATCTGTCCTGCCCAGACCTGCCTTCTCTCTTGTGGAGGCCTGGGCATTCTTAGAATTCACAGCAGGTACTCCTGGAGTGCTGAGAGACAATTCGCTGAGCCATACTCCCGGCAAATTATTGTGCTGGATTTAGGCTTTCAGCCCCTTCACTTAATGAGTTGAAATCGATGCCACTGAAGGATCTTTACAGCAGGAGAGCTTCCTTGAGCAGCCATGCATCCTTCCTCCAGTTGTGTTTTTGTTGTGGTTTTTTTTTTCCCATTACAAATACTCGTCAAGGTGAAGCGGCATTTCAGTTGTGGCACTAGTGAAATGATCTACTGTACTGATGATAAACGTGATCTTCAAATCTTAAGTGTGCCCCCATTCAGTACCTCCTATTCTTCTTTTATGAAAGAAGGAAGATAGTTGAAGTGTAACTGATATTTATCAGGATACATGAATGAAGACAATTGAGGATGTAGTCTATTTTTACAGGGTGACACAGAAGACGACCAGTTTGAGTGTATCCAGCCTTAGACCAAATCACATGTTATTGGTGGCGTCGGTTTTTCTTTTGGATGCTTGTAGCTCTTTCATCATTGTGGCTTTCTATAAACCTTGAGGTTAAAACTCTTCTCTCAGCAGCGTTTACCACAGATGCATCATCTGCAAATACGATCTACAACACATAACCTTTACTCGTTTCCTCTGATATGTTGATTACTGAAGCCTTTCTTTGTTACACACAGTTACACTTAGAAACCAAATATGATGTTCATGAGATGTATTTCTTCTTTGTACTGTAATTTAATGTCGTTTTATGATCAGAGTTGCTGCTGACCCTTCTTTAAATGGAGTTAAAAAACATCTCATTCCTGTTTGAGACAGTGATGTTTTAAAAAACAGAAATTGCTAACTTTCAATCATATGGGACTGGCATTAAACCATCGGAAAAAAAGGTGCTATTTAAATCGAAGAATTTAATTTCTTGATAAAAAAAACTTTTCACTTCATAATATTTTAGCTTGCTTACTTTATAATTCAATGCTGCAGATTTATTATATAAGGGTATTTCATTTCAAATTGCAATATGGATGGGAATAGAGATGCAGTCACATTATCCTTGCAAATGCAGTAGGATGGTATATTTCATTTCAGAGTTGTATCAATGAATGATCAGCAATGTGTTTAGAAAGGACTGGTCTTTTAAATACTGCCAGAAAGAGTTTCAGTTTGCAAAGGTTCACAGTATCTGCATATGCTGAAAAAATGCATGACCTCAGTTTGAGGTTGTGATTTATTTAAACTCTTACAGCTTTTTAGCATATAACAAACAACCGACATAAATCACCTCTCGGATGTGTGTATGCAAAAGGATTCATGTCCTTTTTATAATTGATAGGCTAACTAAAATAGTGCAGAATTCATGTGATGCATTTTGCTTTTAAACCTTGATTCCTGCGTTTCCATTGTCATTGATTCTAGGCAGTGAAAAGCTGCAGAACGTGGCATCATGCTGAAGAAGCTCTGATCTTCCACAGTGCTTTAGTGGCCTGCAGAGCAAAGCCTTTGGGAACCTTACTGTCCCAATGTGACCTATAATTAAGGGGGGAGAAAGATTGCCAGCAGAGAAAACAGGTTTGGCAATTGCTCGCCTCAGAACACCAGGCTGCACGGCTCTAACACTAGCTTCTGTGTGAAGCTGCTGTTGAGGTCTAAAAGCAGCTGTTTAAATAGGGAGCTGCCCTAGGGAAATGCTCACAAATACCTGTGTAGTGTGGATTCTCTCCGTCTCTGTCTGAGCACAAAAAAACTGATCAAATCCTCGTAGACTCAGAAAATAGGTGCTGTGTGGTAGGTCATTATTTTAATTGTCGGAAAATTGTTGAAGTGTGTAAATCCATAAGTGGTGGAAATGAGAGTGACGACATAGAAGAATGTCTGCGCCATTTGTTTATGCCAAAGGCTTGCTGTGCTCCAGCAGTTCAGGTCACCTGTTTTCTGCAGCAGAAGATTAGCCTCGTGTGTGAGAGTAGTAAGGTGTTTGTTTGCCACCTGTGTCACTCGTGGTATTTGGTTTCACAATCCTCTGGATAAAGACAGTCATCAGTCTTGAATAAGGTTACCTGCAGTGGGGCTACAGTGCTCTCAGGTCACACTGTGACCCAGAGATGGAGTTGATTTACATACTCAGTTTTGTAACTTACATTCATGAAATGCATTTGTGACCTGGGCATATGTGTTATGAGTGCAATGACTTACGAAAAGCAATAAACATAAGTGTTTATATTCTTAAATGATACAGAATTGCCACACTAGTACAGCTAATCTCTATTCAGAATTACTGCTTTTAGAATTAAAAAATCAAACAGTAAGGGAATCAGATACAAGTGGGATAAAAGAAGACATGAAGCATCTGATCCCAATCCTTGCAGACAGGAAACATGAGGTCCTTTTCCAAGCGTGCACAAAGTTTTGCCAAAGATGAGTTCTAGCCCTGAGTAAAACTGCATTTACTCCCTCCTGAGACGCAAAGCATCCGTTTCTCTTTTTCCTGGGATAATGAGTTCAAGAACTAACTGCCTGCAAGTGAAAAGTGCCTTTAGAATTTTTTATTGTACAGAAAGTAAAATATAAGACTGTAATGTCCCATGAAGAACATTGCAAAACACTACATTTGGTATTTCGTATATAATATGCACCTTGTAGGTGTGTAAAACTCAAAGTACACTACAGAGAGAATTACTGATGACATCCACACAATTGGCAGATGCATTCAGCAGAGATATATAGGGTGGACAGGTAGAAAATGAAATCAGTGAAGCTGAGCGTACATGGTGCATTGGTCATAAATTACAGGGTGATAATGTTCTTCCAGATAGGGCTTTCCAGTGCTGGTTTTATCCAGATACTGCTTGGCAGCATGAAACCTCAGCTCACACAACCACAACAAGCAATTCCTCAAGTCAAGAAAGACGCTGTCATTGTCAAGAAGCGTACAGCTGCTCCAATAATAGAACTAATTGCAGATTTCTTTGTGGGACTAAATTAGTGATAAAAACAGTTACAATACCAAAATCCAGAGTAACATGACTCACAGGGTAACTGCTGCCAGTGAGGCCCCTCCACACCACCCACAGCTCTGCATCCCACACCTGCACTTTCTGAAAAGTAAACATGTATAATAAGGTGTAATTACTTAAAAAATAATAACAAGTGCTCCCAATGTGGTAACGTCATGCTTGTTTATTTTGATAGGGAATAATAAGTGAGAAAGGCTGACAAGAATACGGCGTTTTCTTCACCAGGCGCTCAGCACACGGTGGTGTCAATGGACTTCCTTATTTCTCCACGCTCTACTGCTCTCCGAACCAGGATGATGGCCATGATAATAACGAAGCACGCTCATTGATGGTGAAATTCAACAGGAAGGGAATGTTTTATGTCCTTCAAAGTGACTCCAGTTGTTTCAATTTGCATTTTCCCCCATATAAATTCAAAAATATCATTTAAATAACTTGAATATTCCCTCACTTGGCAGGCCCTTTGAAATGCAAACATGCCAGGCTTAGCTGATTTATTTTCATTTGAATGTTATTTAAAAAGATCTTTGCTTTCAAATACAGTAACAGATACAGACAGGGGGTAAAGATGATCAGCTGTCTACAGTCATTGTAATACACATTAACATTAATTTTGCTACATTTTATATATTAAATATCTTTACAAAACAATGATCAATGTAGCCATAAACAATTCATTTCAAAGAACAGTTATTGTTAGATTTGGAAAATTAATTAAACTTCCCCTCTCTTTGTAGTCTTGCACTGACAAAACCACCCTTTCAAGTAACAACAACTACAAATAATAATAAAAGCTGCTGACTTTTATTTTTACAAAAATAAAAATAAAGTCGGATTCTAAATTAAGCACAATGTTTCAATAAGTGATCAGACTCGGGACTGACAACAAGCAGGAGTCATCCCATCTAGCCCTCATTTGGCAGTTAGTAGGTAATTGACCTGAGGATTCAGCTGTGTTTTGAATGAAACCAGGGTTTGGCTGCAAAAACATGGATGAGTGGATTGTTCCAGGCTCCCAAACCCCTTTGGTTAAAGAAGTGCCTCTTGGTTTTAGATTTAAATGCACTTTCCTGTAAATTGTACTATATAATACTACAAAATACAGTATTTACTAATCCTCCTATTTTGCTGTTGTCCACAAACATTAGTGGTTTACTAACTATATCAGAATGAAGATTATAAATATATAAATTAGGGGTAACAATAGTCCTAGCCTTATTAAAAGCCTTCTTAAAAATTACATACATTTATAATATAATATTTCTCCATATCGTGCTCTGTGCATGTCCATTACTGTTGTTGCTTGTTGAAAGAACTCAAGTTAATGAAGCAAAACATTTTCTAGTCCAAATTGGCTGTCCAAGGGATCTTATTTCAGTATGGGTCATCCTTTAGTTTAGTGCCGTTTTGATGACCTCTGCATAACGGAAGCCAGACATATTTTGATTTTGTATTGGTTCAGTTTTGTCACCCTTTTATGGATAGGCCCTGCATTCTCCATCACAAACTAAAAAGGTTGCCTTGTGTTTTCTACAGATTGTAATTTCCATGAATACTTGTGCATGACATGCAAGATAAAAATTATAATAATTCTGACGTGTACAACAAAAATTGTCTTGCAAAATAGTCAGCCTTTGCCTACTGGAAGGCTTGTTAGACCTATGAAGGTGGCTGAAGACCTGAGTAATTTGCTTTGATACAGGTTTTCAGACTAGTTTTGATGAATACCACATTAATGCAAGCTCTGCTATTATAACAACAGAAGAAGTAAGAGAAAGTCATGTCTTTGAAGATAATATCCTAACAAAAGCACACATTAGCTTATTAGTGCCACCTACTGAACTCTTCCTGATGAAGTGAGGCATGATAAAAGCCTCTGGTTAAAATGGACACTAAAGCTGTGTAATCCTTTCTGTCAGCTTTAGATTTGCATGTTCTCCTGCAGGTCCGATAGTAATACCATGTTTTCTAACTTTTTTCAGTTTTCAAAACTGTAAAAAAAAGCAGGTAGCAAAAAAAAAGGTAGCAGGTTTAGAAAAAAGACTCATCATTATCTTTTAGAAAGGCTGTTTTCTCCCATAAATTCAATCAATAAGACTAGATATTATTAACTAAAATATATTCAGGGTCAGAAACTGATCTTTTGGTATCTTTGTTAACAATTCTGGACAACCTACAAATAACTATTTACTGTAGAAACCACATAATTATTTAAATAATGGTAGTGCTAAATTACAAATACTATGTTAGCAGTAATTGTGGCTAAAGATCCATTAAACCTGACATACGAGAAAATCTGTTTTGCACAAGAAATCTTTCTTCATGAAGAGACAAGATAGGAAGTGTCCATAGTTATAAGTAATATTTTCAATATGCACCCTGCTGGGTCTCTTAAATCAACCAGATATATATTGGTACTTGATAATTACAGTTTGTCCATTAGTCTTCTTTGCTAATTAAGAAATAAGTATGAATATCAAATCATTCCACTGCAGATGATACACTGGGCTGTTAAGAATAAATTAAGAGAATAATTTCACAGCTTCAGCACAGCTTCATGGAGCAATTATCCACTCTTGATGTCACGAATTATAACTGGTCTAATAGTTATACTGTATTTACTTTACCTTCTTATTTGTACATGCATTCTTGCATGAACTGTACATTGAATGACCCCTGAGTTGTTGATGATATTACAGGTGTAGACTGAAGGGGTGTGTTTTGAAGAGACTCTGGAGATTGGTGGAAGTGGTGTCATGCTGATGTTTATAGGTGTCTTATTCCCCTGCAGGGGTGTAAAGCCAGTCGGAGGTGGCCGATAAATACGAGGCTCAGTGAAGCCAGCCTTGCATGGAGGCTCAGAAGAAAAGAGGGAGGAAATCAGCAGTGAAATGCAAACAGGAGCACACCAGCAGAAACCAGAGTAGAGCATTTAAAACTGAGAACAGGAAACAAATATTTACACTATGGGTTGTGGGTGTCTGGAACAACCTCTCATGTTCTTGAGAAGAGAGTTCTGCCTGGAGATGGGAATTAGAAAATGCTTTCTTAGAATATAACTTCTTAAAACTTTAATCATAACACTTACTTATTATAACCTGTGTTTAAAAAGTAAATCAGTAGGCTAAGTGTAAGATATTACAGATTGAACGTGTTCACAAAACGTATAACTTTAGCATAACCACACACAGAAAGTATTTACTGTACTGTAAATTCAGTAGGAATGCACTGAATCAAGTATGTTCCGTTTCTCTTCCATTTGTATTATTGTAAGTGCTCAAAACTAAGGGGATGTAAGAGCTACAGGCAGTTTGCATTTCTAAGACAAAATGGAAATGTATAGAAACAAAACAAAGGAGGCCATTTCTACAACGATCCATCTGTTTTGTAACCATTTCTGCCTATCCCAGCAAGCAACGGGCACATGGCAGGGTACAGCCTGGACAGGACACCAGTCCATTCCAGGATAGAGACAGGCATGCACACACTCACACCAGGGCCAGTTTTCCCAGAAACATATTAGGTATGGGAGGAAACTGGAGCACCTGATAAAAACCCCTGCAAACACAGAGAGAACATTCAAACTCCATGCAGACAGACCCCAGGGCCCCAGCACTGCAAGGCAGCTAGCCACTACACCACTGTGCTGTGTACAGTTTTTTTTATTTCATTCCCTATTTATTTTGCAGAATATCCTGCATACTTGCTGTATTTTATATTCACAGATATTGAGCAGTCATCCACCATCCCTTATTAAAAAGCCATTTATTTTGTATAATGGATGAGGTCACAGCAACCTGGCCCACCCCAAAACTTGGAGTACAGAGAACAAAACAGGACTACTCCATAGAGGGGACCCTGGTCCTTCGCAGGACACACACAAGCGCGATTTGGAGATACCAATTATCCTAATCAGCACGTTTTTGAGAGATGGGACGAAACCACAGCACCCAGAGGTAATCCAAGCAAACATGTGGACACACACACACTCCCCACCGAATGGCATCCCAGTACGGAACTGGACGTAGGACACCGAGCGCTACGAGGCAGTGGCACTGCCCCTGTTGTCCAGCTCGCAGCCGTCATTACTTCTGTACGTTAAAAAACACTTGTCTTTGGTACGTTATGCACACAAAGGGAAACTGAGAGAAACATGTCCCAGGTTCATTTAAAAGTGAAAAAAGGAACACAAACTAATGGGCAATGTAAGTAAAGAAGAAGAAAAAGACAAATGTGCCGAATGCAGACCAACAATTTAGAGCAAAACAGAGCAAGGTTGGACCGAAAGACCATCCTGCGTGTGGACTCTCACAGGAAAGGGTTTGTCGTTTGTGAGGGGAAAATCAATAACTCTCCACACGGAAATTATCACCATCCGAAAAAGAGAGAGAGCTTGGCCTCATGTGCTTTTTCTACTGCCATTACAGCAATTTACTGTGGGATACTAGGCTAGGCAAAACCATGGCAAACACTGCAGGTATGAAAGGATGTAGACTATAGGAGACTGGTAAAATAAGGGGTGGGGAAAGCCTGGCTGTTTGCCATGGTAAACCTGCTTAGGTACGAATAGCATGTGATGCTCAGTAGTCTTTGCAACAAAAACATTTTCTGCATTAGAAATTATTGTTATCATGCATAGTGATTTTTTTTAAATTAATATTTTAAACTTATATTTTCTTTTTGAATAATATGTGTATTATTTTCCTTTAATGCTAAGCATTCAATTGAAACAAATGCACTGGTACAAATTGAGATTACCCAAAAATATTTACTGAGTTTTTACTGGGGGGTGATTTGTCTATCATGGCAGAGAACACACAGATTGTCATGCCTTCCTGTTGTTTTGCGGTTTTGGCACTGTAAATGTAACTGTTTGTTTCAAGGTGGCAAATTCTTTTAAAATGAGCATAACCAGGGGTCAATGTTTAGCTAAATGAAAAAGGAAATGTATAGTTTATTCTTACCACTGTGCCTGGACCTGGAAAAAAAATAAATGTGACTCAGGCAAACAAAGAACTGGTGTGTGTTTCAGAATTCTGGATCTGGATTCCTTCACAGAAATTTGGTGAAATTAAAAGTGACACAGGTTACTCAAGGGTCTTTGCTGAGAAATACTCTCGAGTCTGATGAAAGCTAAGAATCATTGGTTCCACTCGGTCACGTGCCTTTAGATTAAGAAGCAAGGAATGCACTACTTTTCCTTCTGTTCTTTTTTCCCTGCTGCTAGAATTTAATCCCGCAGTCCATCCGAAAGCAAGTTTCCCACATTTGTTAGGTCTTCCAGGTTGCTTTTACAGCATTGGCATAGTCTCGGTACTGGACTAAGACTGAGCTCCAAGACTGTCTATCAGATCTGTGGGTCTTCCAAAGGTGAAAACTGTACAGTATGTGGCTGTGTGGTGATCTTTTGTCTGTGAGCCAGAGGGCTGGATAAGTGAATAATCACAGATGTTGAACTGCTCTGTGTACAGGCTGTAGTGAACAGAAAAAAAAATTATTTTTTTTCAGATATTCAGAAACTGGTACACTCATGACCAGGATTATTGGAATGCTTGTAAAAATCTGTGACTTTTCCACAAAATGTTTGCAAGCCACAAGAGAGTAAACACCAGAAGAGGTGTAGAAAAACACAGACCATATAATGGTCTCATGTTTACAGTGTAGTTTGTGTTGGATGCTACAATATTTCAGGTCACAGACAATAGACAGTTATAAATGTTTAGGGAAGGGTGGAGATAAACCAAAGACAAAATCTTGTGTAAGATGACCACTGGAAATAATAGCCTGTACTGTATATCTGCAAAAGTGTATTACAAGGAATACCGTTCAGGGTTCGGATGTGTTTTAAGTGCTATGAATTACGGGAATGTTAATATTAATTAGCTCTGGTCATTTCAAAATGCTTGAAGGCAGAACTGTCTAAACAGTTTTATTGCACTTTATGTGCATGACATCAAAGTAAACAGCCACGGACAGTTGTTTCACCCTTATTCAGGCTCATCAGCATGACATGGGTATGGTGTATATACAGTATTTATTGAGAGAAGTGCTGGGAAAAGTTACTTTTAAAGTAATCCATTACAGTTACAAATTACTTGTGTGATAACTTTTAAAACTTAACAAGAACTTAGTTACAGTGGTGTAATTAGTATGTAGTGTGTACAGTTACGGTGTAAAGTACAGTTAATCTTAAAAGCAATTTTCCCCATATTCATATTAATTTAAAAAATAACTCCTTACACAAGCAACTTTTAACTTTAATTTTGTTTGTAGAAATAACTTTCTCCAATACTGATAGACACTAAAATACACATTTGTTGCATCAAAACCATTCAGCATATGGCTTACAAGGAACAACTTTAAGGATAAACAAAGCTTTCTTTTCAATAGGTGATATACATTACAACTATTGTTATTGTATATATCTGTAATAAATCACTACTGACATTAATCAGAAAAAAACTGATTAGAAATAACTGTACTTGTAGGGCATTTCAGGATGGGAAACAATAACCAAAAATATTTTTTTGGTTATTGTTTCTGTAAAACTTTCTGAAAAATAAATTTACAATGTTATTTAGAAAAACAAAAAGAACATGAACATTTGGAATATTAAAAAAGCTGCATTTTAAAAACACATTTGTGATGCTTTTGACAGGGAATGGTAGAGATTTCTATGTACCAGAACATTCTGTTCTTTATGAGAAAAAAGAAAAAGACAATTCATTTTCACGAGGCTCCAGAAAGGGTTGGATGAAACGTCATCCAAAAAGCAGGATGCATCAAATTTGAACAAGGTCAACAGCTAAATTTCCTCCCCTCTTATTGCGAAATTGTTTTTGGAGAGGAAACGAACAGGTGTGATAGTCACTGTTTCTGGCAGGAGCCGTGCAGATCAGTATGGAAGAAAAGACAACAGGAGCAGTTGTGTTTCCCTGTGGATCATGAGGACAGAGCAAGACAAAGGGCTCTCAGAGGACCACCTAGAGATGAGAGGCTGTCCTCCTCTACAGGGCAGAAGTTCGTAGCAGGACTGTACTTTGCTCGCTTGGAACTTTAAAGGTGGCGAAGGGATGAAGAGTATAACAATGAGCTCACTCTGAGCACAGCACTGCATCTCACCATCGTCACGCCTGCCTTCAGGATGAACTCGTGATGCAGGCAGGACCGCAGGGGGAAGGAAAAAAAATGTTGTGTTTTCAAATCCCAAGGACTCTTCTTTTTCAGAATTCAGGCACCCCTACTTAACCATGAGGTCAGTTTGGATTTTGTTGCTGTTCTTGTTGTTGTTGCTGAAATCACCATTACTGTATTGTAATAATGTTGGCTGATACTGCTTGCTTGTGTCAAAGATTCATTAATTTTCTGACTTTACTAATTTCACTATCAAAGTGTATACAGAGCATTTCTATCCAAAGTTAATTAATGCATAAAGCATGGAAACTGATAACGCCTAAAAGCCTTTTTATTATAACAAAGAGTGTAAAACATAGAGTTTAATCTAATGATACATATTCTCTTTGTGTAGGACACTTGTTTTAATAGCATCAATGCAAAAAAAGTAAAAACGCTAAGGTGTTTTTGGGAAGTTTATCTTTTGTTTACTTTTTGTAAATTTGGCTGCAGTATTCTGTCATGTATGGTAAACAGTGACATAAAAAATGGGGTCTTTCTGGACACATTTGAATTCCAGAATACTTTTCCTGATATGTACTTTGTGCTGGGTTTGTCTTCCGAATTATACACAGCGATAAGACCTTTGGTGTTTTCCTTGTACGATACAGACGTCTGCCTTTTCTCAGAATCAAGGTAGCATAAAGGTAATGTGAACTGACAGAGACCTGCAACCGCTATGTGAAATTCAAGGCTAAAACAGAAAAAATAAAATCTTAAAACTGTGAATGCCATTTAGGCAAAATTCTTACTTGATGATCCTTTTTCTTTTTTTACTTTTTATAGTTTCCATTTAATTCAAATATTATATAGATGCGATGTCTCCAGCTGCTTCACACAGTTGTAACTGTAGTGTGGTGGACTGAGTTACCATGGAAACAGAGGACTATAGCACATACCGAATTTCATGCATCACAACACACAGTGTTAAAGCATTGTGTTGAGGAGCCAATACACATCTTTCAATAGACTAAAATCACATGTGTATTATCAGAATAGCAGAAAAACTGTTATCAATAGGTCTTATCATACAGTCACAAAACAATCAAAACACCGCAGTATGCTTTCAGAATTAAAAAGAAGCATTAAATCATGGCCTGAAACCATTTATTCTTATATGTTTGCACAAAATACTTTAAAAGTCCGATCTCAATATGGTGAATGCATGAATTTCCTTATACATACAGTAACTTCAGCATTCAAATACAGTTACTCAGGGTCCTGCTTTTTTACATTCCCATAGGAACTGTTTGTATAGATTAACTCTCATTTCCAGATCATTCATCAGTCACAAACTTTCCGTACTTCGTGTCATCGGTGCCTTTCGGATAATTTAATCAAATTCACAGACAAAGGATTTATCTGATGAAGCGCTAATGTAGCGGATAATTGAAGACCGCCCGTGGTCTTAGGGCTCCGTCCAGGTGGGATGTTTCCAGGAAGGAAAAGGCCTGAGGATTACACTATGTACCGTTTAGCTCAAAGACCGAGGCTTCTGGGATATTTCCCGCAATGAAGCCAGCAAACGCCTCACCACGAGTGCACGTGGGTGAAGAAAAGGCACAGGAATCTGGAAGACAACTGGTATTCGGAATGAAAAAAAAAAAGCCCTGGGGCCTTTTTCCAAGATGGCTAGCCTCTCTGTTTGTGTGTGCCATCTGGGTTCATTTAAACAGGCAGGAGAAGGGGGACCTCCATCTTCTCAGGTTGCAGGTTTGAGTGTGGGCTCTGTTTTAAGGAGCAAAACCTCCTGCCTGGTCCTTCTCAAACGGCCAAGTGCATCCGCCGATCCCTCCGGAGGGGCATTTTCGCCCATCCCACATGCCCCTTGCATGTTTAGTGTAGCTCCTCATTCGAGGTGAAAGATGTTAAGCAGATATATTCAGAAGCACTTTCCTTGAGGTTTTGAAGAAGGAAAAAAGGAAGACGGGGGGAGAAAACGTAAACTGAAAAGCATCCATGAAATTAGTGTAAAACCATTGGCGATACCCCGCTATTTCCTGACATGCAACCCTCCAGTAGCTTCAGACAAGCTTAGCCAACCCGTTATGGTGATGTTCTGTTCAAAACATGAATTTAGCAAATGACTTTAAAAAAAAACAAACTGGAACCACTGTGTGCAGGTTTTGTTTCTATTTAATTGTAAAAATAACGTCAGAATTCATTATTTTATTTAGGTGCTGAATCAAACCAGTAGGGATACAAAGGGGGGTTCAGTCATCAGAATGTTAATTTAACAAGGATATTTTTTTTTCCAATGAAAAAAATCCTGTCACTTTTCATTATTGCACTTCGTAATGATGGTAAGTACTGCCACTCTTGTAAAGGTAAAATTCAGATGAAATTTGTACTTTCCAGCTTTCTGTCCACTGTTGACAGTGGCTTGCTTAAAAAACATTTCATATAATTCAAACTGCTTCCAATGTTCTGTAACTGCAGAAAGCATTAATTAAGGACTGTTTTCAAGATTTATTTTTTACTTACAGTCTTCCTTTTATCAATTTTTGTTTACTTTTGAGAAATATGGCATGCTATTTCTCATCATTTATTCCAATATGGGGTGTTTGCTTTATTTGTATATATACTATTAGCAGCATTTGCTTTTAGGATGTCCAAAAGATGATATTTATAAGTGCAATCATCAGGATTATTTAGAAAATTAAGTTCTATTTTCCAAATAAAATTCCTTACATTTCAGATTGCCATTTGAGATTTTCTGGACAATGGTTTCTATTTAACGTCATGTTATAAACTTATTGTAGAGGAAAAAAAATGCTGTCTCCAATTTGTAAAGAAGTGTGTTGTCCTTTTCATAAAAATACATTCATGAACTCTTGAGTCTGGTAATGAGTGGACGGTACTGCATAGTCCTGAAACTTTGTGAAGTCTGTAACCCAACAAGGAAATACGTGAAGTTTTCAGAGTAGCTACAGGTCTGGGGGATGTTGTGGTCCCAGATGTCAATTCACTATTTTTTGGACTCGAATCCCTAAACTCTGGATTCCACTGGATTCTCTTCACTCTTCTCAGAATGCGTATTGCTGTTTTTTAAAATAATTCCTACGTTCACTCCTTCATTCAGTCTGAAAAGCATTTTCCTTAATACCTCAAAGGCATTTTCAAAACTCTTCCTGGATAGTGTATTTATATGGGGAACGTCTGTCTGTCTGTGTATATATTTGACCTACGTATAGTGAGATCACACTTTAAGAAATTAAGCACATTGCCCACTGCCACAGCAGGTTGGTTAATATATTTGGCTCATAGGTTTATAAGAAAGTGGTTTGTAGAGACCAGATTGCCTCACCCGCTGCTTTTTACTGAATTAAGCTGGGACTGTTGACAGGAGCACGTTTATTTATTTAGTCTTAATGATTTTTATTCACCTTTTCCACTCATTGCATCAGTGCCTTTCGGGAGGCAGCAGTTTACAAACCTCATAACAACTGGGCTCCCGCCAAACCTTCTGTCTGCGGGCAAAAAAAAGACTCAAGTAGAAACTGATAAACAACCAGCATGAATGCAATTAAATGTTTCTCGTTCCCATAAAGACCAGGATTTTGAGGTCTTAAACATGCCTTAAATCAATTGTAAACTATAAGCGACTGATAACATTGTTTTTCAAGTTTTGTATTTAACAGATTAAAAATGCAATGCAAAATAATGGTAGTGCTGTATGTTTTTTTTGCTTTCTGCTATTATTAAGATTTCTATTGCTAGTTTAAAGGATGTAGCATTATTATTATCGGGAAATATTACATAACACTGTGATGAACGACACACTTTTAAAGTGAGCAATACTAAGTTAATCTGTGGACTAATGAATAAGAATAAAAATGATCTACAATTCAACCAACCAGTTTGATTGTCTATTTAATGTATTATTTTAACAAATGCACTACCTTAATAAATTATGATGCACTACTTTAACAAATTCAGCCCCAAGTCAAACTTGTATTCTTATGTATATTTACAGTATGTAGGCAGCCTGTTGTCACAGCGTATTACTGTGTTTTGTTATTTTAAAATTAATAATCTTTTACTATCTTTAAAAGACTGGAACAATAAAAACAGAACAAATGTCAATGAATATTTAAAGTAAAATGTTTCAAGAGAATCACTGCATAACTGTGCTAAGGAGAGACCAGGAAAGTAGCAGAAACAGTTGACCTTATTTTCATGAGATCTATAGAGTACATGGAACAGAAACTCCTGTGAATCTAATTTCCATATCATAAACACATCTTGAATATGTTTCTATTTGAACTGTATTCTCTCTTTGACCTCATTTTTTTTCAAAGCACAGTAGTAACAACCGTAGCCCCTTGTTAAATCTAATGCTGTCAGCATGTGTCAACATTACAGACAAAAAAAAAGACATTTAGTGATTGACATACAATCACAAAACACAGACCAGAGCCTTCATTTATGCAGGTATTTAAGGAAAAACAATTAGCCTGTCAACATTTAAAATGAAGGTGCACTTTCTAAAACGCAACCTTGTCTTAGTTTCTTTTAATAGTAAGCATTTAACTTTAGGACCTCAGGGGTCGTCCATCATTATCCATTAATAGAGACACTCTGGCTGTCAGCCTAACATTAAGTGTAATGAAATAGGTTGAATAGTTTGTTTACAGCCATGTCATTTTAAACACAAACTTGAAAAAGCTAAAAATAGATTAATTAAAAAAAAATGTCTGTCTACTGAGCTAAATATAGTAAGCTCATCTGCCCTTGGGTTTCCTCTTTTCTGATGCTTTCCAGCTTCAGGGGGAAAAGAAAAAAAGCATTCATACTTGTTGCACATTGTAAACGTAATGCCACACATGGAAGAAAGAGGGGGGAAAATGGGGTACAGGCAAAGCTTTTCCAGCTTGTGTTGCGTGTATCACAATTTGAAAAAGTCTTCAAGGTAATATATGGCATGGATTTAAAAAAATAACATTAGAGTTCTTTGAACAAGCAATAACAACAGCAATGTGCAGCACTGAAACACAAACTGCAACAAAAGAGGAAACTACGAGGATGTGTTTTTAAGGTTGAGAACAGAAGGCACAGCTTTACTGAAAGGCCTGTGGAAGTACAGAACACACTCTCTAGCCCTGATGCTGAATCTTATCTCAAGAAATAGCTGGATGAGATTCTGGGATGAAATAGCTACCAACTACCAAATGGATTATATCCTCCTCTTGAACTGTCACCTCTAGTTTGTCATTTTTAAGTTGTTACAGCGTGTTCTCCCTACAGAAAGGAGATGCATGATTATGATGCAAGCAACACAGATTCAGTTTAGGTCATAAGGCTTTTTGTTGAGATATACATTAAATATACATATGTATATGTATGTATACATATATATGCTTTCTTTTTAGCTGTGCAGCTGAAGGAAGAGATGTTTCGGTATAACAAAAAGATCAAGTTGCTCATTATGATGATGACCTCCATGTTTTTTCCAGTTGTAATCATCTCTCAGATACCCCATGTCTCTTTAACACACACACTAAAGTTCACATACTTTCCAAAGACAGTCCAAAGACATACTGGTAGGTTACTTTTCCTCCGGCAAAACTGGCCCTGGTATGAGTGTGTGCTTTTCAATGGACTGGCGTCATGTCCAGGGTGTCTTCCTCCTTATGCCTGTTGCTTGCTGGGATAGGCACCTGCTCTTCTGTGACCCTGAACTGGACGATTCGCTAGACAATGGATGGATGTATTAGAGCCCCTAACTGGAACAAAGGACTTTCCAGTCAACATTAAATTGCTGTTCGGCTTTGTGTTGCAATAAATTTTCTTGATGCTACTTTTCACCTTTTCCACAATTTTAAGTTTTATACTGTTGGCTTTCATGAAGCACAGCAAAACACACCTAATGTAAAGTCGCCCTGTGTTATCTGCTTAAAAGCTCACATGAAACACCTCCACACAGATTAAAGACAAAACACACCATCTATTTAAGAGGATAACGTAAACGGGGATGTATTTCTATGAGGATGAAGAGCCTTTCTCTTTTTCAAAAATGTGTTTATGCTAACTAACTCATCTGCTTATTGGCAGTTTAAATTTAAGGCCGCAGGACACACCGGGAATAGGAGACAACATCTCGTAATGCTTGAAAATACAGTATGGAAGATTTGAGGATCTAAGCTTAGATTTGCTTTGAAATTGCTGAAAGACTAAATAATATCAATTTCCATAATCCATAGTGGCAACATGCTCACAAAACACACCAAAAATGTGAAAGTAGTTCCTTGAAAGACACATATTGCACGAATACAAATTAATATATCAGGTAATGAAGCATGAAATACTGAGAAAATGCAACAAAAGGTTTCAGCTCGTATGATTTTTATTAGTCTATAAAATATTGCAGACAGTTATTTTCCAATAACTGAAAAAAGACATACCACCAATATTTAGAGAAAAGGAATTTCCCCATTAGAGCACGTTCTGCAGTAGAGAAGACCCGCTGAGAAAAATACTATGGTTCATGCTGTTACTCCAAGAATCCAAGAAGCATCAGACAAAAAGCTATGAATTACTTTGTGCACAAAATGCATTTTCTTTGAAAAGACCATGCGCTATTAGGGGCCCTCTGACCCCTTTTAAATTGTTTTTATACTTTGGGTAATGTTAACCTTTGCTTTTGTAGTTATAAAATTCTTCTTCTGACACAAAGCATTTGCAATGCTAAAAAGAAAGTAGCACAACAACAATTTAACCACAGAAAAAAGGACATATGACAGAAGATTTTGACTCAAATATACCAGTCCATAGATTTGCATATTTGGCTCTTAAAAGGAATATTGAACAGTTACAGTAATACACATCACGTCAAAGAATCCTGCATAGCAAACATTTAAATAACAAAATATTGACTACCAAATGACTTGCGTTTCTTGGGATAAAAATCAAAATTGAATACATTTCAGGTCTCAGTATCATTTGCAATATCAGCAACAATACAAGCCACAGTGTAACCTCATTGACATTGATTTTTTCTCAATAGAATTTTCCCAAGATTCATGTCTGCAGAAATAGCTTCAGTAATCTTTTTTTTAAGTTGTACAATAAATTGTATTGAACAAAATATGCAAAAATCAAAGTCAATCTTTTAAAAGAAAGAATTTGAAAGTCCAGAGGTTTCAAGTATTTCCTTAACTATTTAGCGTTCTGTCGAAAACTCTGGTTAGTTATTTAGGGCTTTCGTGAAATTCTTGGTATTACATGAAACAGAGACTGGAGTTTGTAAAAAAGCGCTCAGTTCCATCTACCGAAGCATTGCGATTGGACGACAGTCGATCAATATGTATACCCATGAAGCATTGCGACAGTATCCTCTCAACACAGAAAGGTAGTTGTGCATATAATATACAGTATATATCAGCATATGCATTTGTGTGAGTAGTACAAATTCTGTCTTCCCTCTGAGCCGTAATAAGGAAAAGGCTGTTATTTTATTGACACAAAAACACAATGACAAATTCTAGAACAGTTACATCATTTTGCAGGATTGGGATTAGACCAGAGTTAATATTCCTTACCATAATCCACATGCTCTTAACATACCCTAGCCTATATAATTGTTCCTTCTAATATCTGTGCCTATCTTTTGTTGTTTTTTATTACCTGCATCCATCTATACATTTGAAAATTTCTTATATTATCCTATAAAACTACAAGCTTGTGTATAGTTTGATGATGCCCAAGTTTGGCCCTTGACATCAAATGAAAAAGGTATTTGTATCATGTGCTTACATTCCCTAATATACACACTTTGCATGACTTTGCATGACTGACCTTTTTCACACCTTAACAGATGAAGGAAAATACTACTACTGTGTTTTGAAATTATTTTGTCAGTACTTGAATAATTATTTAAAAAACCACAAAAGTCTGGAACTCATCAATAAACTTCAATTATTGCACTCAGTGAACTGAGCTCTGTTACACATCCATAAAATTTTACCTTTTGAAGAAAGTACTTAATAGGATACATCATTAGTTTGAGGCCCTGTTGGTTGTCGAAATTTCAATAACTTAAGATACAGCTCCTACTGTGCATAAAGGCTAATGTTTTACATACACTTTGATTAATCACGAATTCTCGTGATGTGAACTGTTTAAACTGTAATCTTCAATCTATCGGGCGTCTACAGACCTCAGTGACCTTTATCTTGTCTTGTAAGTAAACTAACTGTATTAATGGACAGTTCAAGTAAAATTACCGTCAGTATTAAGACTAAAGCTGAAAAATGCGTTTTACAACGCCCCGGTTTCTGTAGACTACAACTCATGATTGGGAGATTTAAAAAGAAGCTGCTTGAATTTAGTCTTTTTCTGTATCTGTGTACTTGGACGATGCAATTGTTATATGCTTATATATATATGCTTAATCGTATGTAATTTTGGCAACTTGACTGTTTAGACAAAAGTTGTCATAATGGATTCTACCATACCGAAAAGCATTGCATAGCTATAATAAACCATGTTGCTTATGGTATCATTGTGTTATGTAGTACTTGCATAAACCATGTATTTTGAAAAGCGTTCATTTCGTTTGAAAGCAGATTACCCGTTGTGTCCAATGTAAAGTAGAATATTCTTTAGAAGCTTTCTAGACATCTTTACACACTGATTACGCCACATGGAAGAGTGCGATAACAGTTGTACTTACTGTATCTCTCTAACAATCGCAACCTAAACATTGCAACATTGACCTGATTAGGGTCACTCCATCTGCGTCGTGAACTTACTAAATTTAGAAACAGTATGAAGTGTCTGAGTTAATTTTAAAGCAGAATAAAGTACTGTGAAACAGCAGCCGTAGCTGCAGGCGTTTAATACTGCACGTTTATAATTTTAAGGATAATTAATCTACCGTGATTCCCACCCTTTTTACACATTCTAGTTAATTTTACTGCAAAATGTGAAACTAATCAAATCTCGTCTCATTTCACAATCGGATTAAATATCACATGTTTGGATACGACAATGCACAGTGACCTGACTTGAGTTTATCACGCCGGAGAATCATGCAAACACACCCAGTTAAAAACTAACTCCTCTACCTGCTGCGAGACGCCACGCCTGGCGCCGTCTCCGATCACACGCTCGAGGCCGGCTTATTGATTTCTATCACGTGCACAATTCCGGCCGCGTTGCTTGTCCATCCAATCGGTACTCAGTCTTCACGTGATCTCCATGGGAACGTCACACGCGCAAGGAGCTGAGCCTGAGTCAATGTGGAGGAGTTCTTAAGCATGGCTGCTAAGGTAAGTTTACTTCTGCTAACACCGATTGCAAGGAATCGAGTCTAATATTTCATTGCATCAGCTGTTGCTGTTTTAACACGCGAGACCAAGTAAGTCTCATTTTGAAAGGCACGAACGCAGCTTTCATCCGCCCGAGAGGATGCTGTGCAGTTTGGGTTCAATGACATTGTACTGAGACATCAGGTCACATTGTGAATATACTGTAGCAGACAGTGTACTGGTGTTGCCGTTATGAGGTTTGCAGAGCGTTTTAGTTTTTATTTTTGGTACCCAGTCGAAATGCTTACACGATGCACAGCAATTCAGATGTGTGTGTTGTTTTTTTGTGCTACGTGTGGTGCTGTCTTTGGCATGACAATGCCGGCACGGTGACAGGATAAGTCTACTGTGCTCATAACCGTCCAGGACTTGATTTACAAAGTTATTCAGGAAAGAGCCGTACGATTCGGGAATAAAAGAGTTCAATGATCTTGCATTAGGGGTTGTAGGTCCCTAGACGTTAATATTGTTGTCTTGAATTTATTTGGCAAAGATTATTTTTCTCCAAGGAAAAAAAAAAACAACCTTCAGAATAACAGCTTGGTCAATTTGAAATAGGACAAGGGAGTGACCACTTCCAAAGATTGTCCCTGCCAGACACTCTTTAAGCTTCCAAACTGTGGTGGGTGTTTTGATGTTTATCAGCCTGAAACACCCATGAAAGCATCCATCAAGTTTGAACATGTCCATTGAAATGTCAGAGCTGAGGTGAGGCTAGGGTCGCCCTGGAGCAAGAATGAGCAGCCCTGGTCCTGGAGGGCCAGTGTATCTGCAGGATTCCCAGCTCTCTGTAAACCAGTAGTACCTGAAGAGCTGGGAGAAGCTGATAAATGGGTCCGGTTAAACCAGTAACCAGCTGGTTTAGCTGGTTTAGTGCTGGGTTGGAATGAAAACCCACAGTCACATGGGGCCTTCAGGACAAGAACTAGACACCCCTGCCCTAGACACTGAAAATAGTTCCATATGATTGAAGAAAGGTTGAGGCAGGGGAATCGAGCACAGAGTTTTATTGTCTTGAGTCAACAGCTGAACAAACCCTGATGAAGCTCCTAGGGTAGTTTTTCATCTCTCTGTTGTGTCGCATACTGTAGATATATTCTGATAATCTCCCCGAATGCAGCGATGTCCCGCAATTTTTAAGGGTAACTAGAAATCTCGAGGGTCATTATTTTCACATTTTAATTGTGATAAAACCAAGATGAAGAGGGTGAGGCCAGACGAACAGTTCATTATGTAATGTGCTAATATTCAAAGTGCCGTTTCAGAAAATGGAAAAACAAAATCCGTTACTGCCAGTTAACATACAGTACTACGCACTGTTTTTAAATAATAGTTTCTTATGGAAGAATTTGGCAGCTTGTTAACCTTTAAATCTTGCAGTTTTCATACCAGCCGAAGGGGATGCGAGCAGAGAATGAGAGACTTCTTCCACTCTTCGCATGTTATTTATTGTCTGTGTACAGATGTCATATGAACCGGTAAAAAGCAAACAGAACGGGACTGTAAATTAAACACAGGATTAAACACAGAGCACGAGAAAGGTTACCACTGGAGCAGGCCGTTTTCCCTTCTAGCCTGTTTGGAAGTTAGTCGTTGATTGATCCAGGGATCTCCGCCAGCCTCTTCCTGATAGAAGCCAGGGTGTCGGCTTTCATAATATGGTGAGGGAGCTTGTTATAGACTTCCAAAGCTCCTGTTGTAAATACGTTCCTTCTGGTCTCAGTTTTAAATGCACTTCCCTGCGATTTCAACTATGTATCATAACATTCTGTTTGCGCTTTTATTGCTTTGTTTATAATTCATTCTTAGACCAGTACTTGGGTCTAAAAGGGGGGCGGGAATATGTAACATACTGTGCTGTCATGTTGTTGAAGCCGAAACCTGGGCTTCTTTCAAGAAACGGTCTGAAGAAGGATCAGTTATCTACTAGCTATCAGTTAACTATCGGTGTGCTGAAGGGCCTGCTCCTGGCTGTAAACTTTTTTGTTTTCAAGTATCTCTCCAAATCCTTTCTGTTGAATTGAGGTCTGGTTATTGGGCTACTCACGCAACTCGTTTTTTGCTGTTTTAGCAGAGGACAGTCTTGTGTAGCTTTCGACTTGTACAAAGCTGTACATCTGTTCACAGCGGTGTTCCCCACACTAGCATTTCTGGTTCTTTCACGTTGTAAGTTAAAGCCACGTAAGCAATTATTTAGCAATTATTATAGCACTACAGTATATGAATAACACTGCATTCAGTTTATACGTCATGGTAGTCTGTGCAGCATGAGGCTTGAAAATCTGAGCTTCACTAAACTGTCCATTCTGCTCAGTCACAGCTGGTGCATGTGACAAGTGAACTATTTTGGTACAGCTTTCTTTTTGCTGCCCTGCAATGGCCTGGTGTCCCTCCTAGTATGTAGTTTCAACTTACGCCCTGTGCCTGCTGGGTTGGGTTCGGGCTTGACACAACCTTCTAAGGATAAGGCGGTTACTGAAAATGGATAAAAGGGTCCTATTTTGGCCAGCCTGAGGAAGGCAGATATGGCAAAACATTAGACAGGGGCGGTACTTTCAGTTCTCTGTGGATGAGAGAGGAATGTCTTCTTAATTCCATCCTTGTACTTTGCTGACTTTGTATAAGTGCACTGGGCTCCATGTGCAAGTCTTCCAGCACTTCTTTTGTTGAAGGCAAACATGTATAACATGAGCCTTGCTTAGGTTTGTTCTGTTCTTGAAGTGTTAGCCCACTTTTAGGGGCACTTTTCTAAAACTCCTGTAAAAAAATGTTCCACTCGTTGGTAGTCAATGGGTCTGTGATCTAGAAGCTGCAATGCTCTGGAGCTGTCCAGATAACATCACTGTTGGAAAGATCTAAGTCAACAGCAGTTCCCCAGTGATATGGTGCCAAATGTAGTTGCAGATCAAAGGAAAGCTCAGTCTGTAAAGGTCACTCTAGCCCAGTGGATGATAAAACAGAGCTGAGGAAACCTTTATCAGTTCACAGTTTAGTTTTAAACCATTTCTAGTTGTCCATGACTGAATTTGAGTAAAATATTCTTGTGTATCCACCTCTGCTTATCCCTAAAAATGATGCACAGTGAATCAGTCATTCATAGGTGGAACTGAGATTGCCTTGATGATGTGACAGAAAGGCAATATGTTAACCACATACTTAACAGCACATATATAGATTATGATATAGAGACTTAATATTGATGTGGCATATATGTTTTATGTGTATTTGCTTTTATGTTGTAATTATTTTGAATCCTTATTCCAGTATTTGATTATTGTCCCTGTTTAACTAACCTTGAAGGAGACAGCTGTGCAGACAGCATAGCTGACATGCAGTTGTGATTACTGACTGCTTGCAGTTCCTTCTGTGAGATAAGCTGGTGATACAGTTGCTTGTTAAGACTTTCTTTCTTGAAAAAGAATGTTGAGCTTGTCAGCATTTGTAGTGAGTTCAGATTAATTATAATCTGATATAATATACTCTTTATTTTGAGTGGCATAGATGCATATTAAATTGATATGCTGCAGACAACTGAGACATTTTATTACTTTCTATTAACATTATAAATGGCTCACCTGCAGAAGACTGTATTACTCAGGTATTCCCCAGGTACAGGTGAAGCAGGTGTGCTACATCACAGGTCATCAGTCCGTCCATTTTCAGACTGCTTTATCCAGTACAGGGTCATGAGTGAGCCGGAGCCAATCCCAGCAAGCGAAAGGCTCAGGCGGGGTTCACCCTGGATGAGACGCCAGTCCATCACAGGGCGCACACAGACACAAACACACACCTGCTCAGGAAGTCTGGGAGGAAACAGGAGCACCCATAGGAAACCCATGGAAACATAGGGAGCACATCCAAACACCATGCAGACAGCACCCCAGGTCCAGAATGGAACCCAGGGCTCAAGTGCTGCGAGGCAGCAATGCCAACCACTGTGCCACAACAGACGGGCAATTATTTTCAGTTCCCATTCCAAACTTGAAAACCTCTTTAATTTTAATTTGAAATTAAAAATTTAAATTTCATGCATTAATTAGAAATGATGCATTAATTATCCAGCAGCCATATCACCCTGCAGCTCTCAACTGGCTACCCACTGAAGCTAAGCAGGGCTGAGCCTGGTCAGTACCTGGATGGGAGACCTCCTGGGAAGCTATGGTTGCTGCTGGAAGTGGTGTTAGTGGGACCAACAGAGGGTGCCCATCGTGCGGTCTGCGTGGGTCCTAATACCCTGGTATAGTTGCGGGGACACTATACTGTAGTGGGTGCCGTCTTTCGGATGAGACGTTAAACCAAGGTTCTGACTCTTGGGGGTCATTAAAGATCCCCAGGCATTTCTCGAGAAGGGTAGGGAGTTATCCCGGTGTCCAGGCCAAATTTCCCCCCTCGGCCTTTACCGTGGCCTCCAAATTGTCCCCCTGTATGATGGGCTTGCACTTGCCTAGCGATGGACTGGCGTCCTGTTCAGGGTGTACCCTGCCTTGCGCTCGTTGCTTGCCGGGTAGGCTTCCCGTGACACTGTATGGTATAAAGTGGTGTGGTAAACGACATGACATGAATTATCCTGAAATAAAAAATGCAACTGCCAATCAATGTAATATTAATTTATATCATGAAGAATAAAGCATTGCTAATATTTTTCAGTAATTTGTAGTATTGGACAGTTTGCATCAGGGTATTTTGTGTGCCACTTGTTTTTTTCCAGGCCAGTTAGGGAGTGAAGTGGTCAGATTAGTCAGTTAGTTAGGGAGTGAAGTGATCAGATTAGTCAGTCAGTTAGTTACAGTAGTTAGTTAGGGAGTGAAGTGATCAGATTAAATGCATGTATATAAACCAATCATTATCTGAAATCATGTGGGTTTAAGGAGCTGCTTTCACAATGACAGTACAAAGAGTTAAGTAGATTACTGTTGGGGTGAATGACTTAAATACAAACTGGTGATCTAGTCTGTGGTTTTGAAGATTATGGTGTTGACTTTTGCAGGTGGTTTTACCCAAGCGAGCTGATCCAGCTGAGCTGAAGTCCATATTTTTGAAGGTAGGTAGTAACATTCAAGTACTTACAATGGTGAAGAAATGTTTCAGCTGATATACTGTATACAGTTTTGCAGTTTAATACTGTAGCTGTGTGACAGCCTGACAATAATACACATTTTAATGCCTTTTGAACAATGTCACCCATCTTTAAACATGAGTTGCCTTAATGTGGAAATACTAGAAAACAATGGAGCATACACAGATGCTGGAGCTAGTGGATGTTTGGCCTTGTGTATTGTGCAGAGCCTGAAGCAGACACTCAAGCAGAAGACTGAAATTTCATGGGTCCGAAAGTGTTGTGCAAAAACATGATAATCCTGCTGCTCATTTTTAATATGTTTTAACTCCATATTAATGTGTGATATTGCAGTGTAACTAAATGTCCACGTGATGTGGCCACACCATCATTTTAAATTCTTCAGTAGAATGCAATTGAAATGCTTATGTATTTAAGCAAGTAAGTGGCAACATAACTTTAATCTGGAAGAAACGGTTGCATGTGTCAGTGTACCTTTTGCATTAGTGCAGTTTACAAAATGTTCTTTTTTAATCATGGCAAAAATCGTGTGGTTTAACTCAACATGCTTTTATTTCTCCTTTTAAAACATTTATATCTGATGCATTGTTGCTATAGTTTGAACTGCAATTAATATATAGGCCTATGTTAAGAGAATCACCAATATTTCAGTGCTTTTTTTAAAGGATTGTAAGATTTTTAACTTGAGCTCCGACAAGGCTCCTGTTTAGACACAAAACTTACTGTATTTACTTTTGCACAATGCTGAGGACCCTCTGCAAGCTGCATTCTTTCTTTGGCAGCTCTTGGCTGTCTGATCAGCAGGTGCTGGATTTAATTACAGCTGGCTTAAAACCTGTGTAAAAATATCAATAATGCAGGAAAGATCTGAAAGGAACTGAATATATTGAAAAGAAAAAAAATCACCTTTCTTTACTGTGTCTCCTTTGCAGTATGCAAGTATTCAGAAAAACGATGACCGGTTCATGTCCCCTGAAGATTTTGTCACTCATTTTCTTCATGCGCGCACGGACATTAAACTGTCCCTGAAGGCTGCGGAGCTGCTGGCAGGGGTTGTGGATCAGACAAAAGATGGGTAAGTCCTTCTGACCTCCAAATTCTGTAATTGTTGGGTATGAAAGTAAGCAGGCCGCTCAATTTTGGGGGCAAAATTAAAACTGCATTCAAAGCCTAGATTGTGAGCCCAGATGCTCGCTATAGCCCACGCTGGCAGGAATAGCTTTGGCTTGAATTAAATATAATTGAGGACTTGACTGTCAGGCGGGCTGTATTGTGCCTTCGTTCCTAATAGAGACCTCACAGCACAGCAACCTCAGACATCACAGTCTTTGTTTCTAGGCAACTGCAGCACAAGTGGCCGTG
The DNA here is from genome assembly GCF_055471065.1 of Atractosteus spatula. NCBI lineage: Eukaryota > Metazoa > Chordata > Actinopteri > Semionotiformes > Lepisosteidae > Atractosteus > Atractosteus spatula. Next base: position 43,121,285 of record NC_142717.1, on the reverse strand, counting down.
CGGAACAGGGAAGTGGTAACACAACTACAGCAGGCTTCAGGGGGCTGCAAGAGTTTGGCCACCCTAAGTGATGATGACAGTGGGGCAGGGGGCTGTGTCAGCAGCTGCGAATGAATGAGTAAAGGTTAATTCGACACTGACAAGTAGGAAGAAGAATCCCGAGGATGCTCAGCAGCCAAAACGTTGTGTTTCTTCTTTCTACTTCCACTACTTCTTTCTTCTTTCCACTAAGTGTGGAATTACACTTGTCATCATCATTTAGGAACGTCGGTCTCTGTTTAGATTTATGGTCACTTCTTCTTGTCTTGTTTTTCTTCAGGACAGGTTGAATTTGACAAATAGGTCTTAGGTTGTTTCTGCGCAGGTAGGTGTTCAGTTGTTGTCTCATGTTGCCTTTTACAATCCATTCCTTTTGTGTTCAGCACTTCCAAAGAAGAGACTCCGTTTCATCTGCTGTGAACTATGGTGTAAATGATTTAAACATGTTGTGGTCCAAATATAGAGGTCATGTCGTTCCTTATGGCAAGTAAATTTGAATGACAAGTAAAAACTTTAAAAAGTAAAAGAACAAAAAGTAAAAAGTAAAAGAAAAATTTTTAGTTTTCATTTTTAGTTGTTTAGACACAATGGGGTTGTTTGATAGAAACATATTTCCGGATTTGCAAGTTTAACTTTTCAACTCCCTGTCCAAACAGTGAAGGAGGAAACACTACTTTGTACTTTCATCCATAATGTGATTTTGCCTTAATCTAGATATTCATTTCCTTTTTTAATGATGTGATTGGTATAATATTTTTGGGCCATCATTCTACACACTGAGACCCAGTGAAGTGGTTTAGGCTATTTAGTTTTGTAAGAAATCCTCAGACTTCTATCCAAACTTTTCTAATGGCCTCACTTGCTAGGCTGCTGCAACATTAGCCATTGTAGAATATGGAATGAGATTTCTTCTCAAAATAGTGGTTTGCTGTAATTCATGGTTTTATTTTTAAGATTACAACAAATAGAACAGTCTGATTCCAGCATGACCTGACTATGTCAAAAGAATAAAACATCAGACTTCATTTAAACATTAAAAATCTTCCAGCTATAATGTGTGCATTCCTGATAACAGTAAATCGTTCAAGACAGTAACCTGTAAGTGATGTCGGATTGGTTATGCTTAGTGTGGTTTGTCTAGCCAGGCTAAAAAGGATGGATTATCCAATAGCTATATTGTACAGTAAATTGTGTCATTTCATTTGTGAAATATTGGATTGAAATGTGCTGTATAGCTGCTATAGTACTAAACAGAGACAAAGGGTAAAGAATGAGAACCTTTATCCATAAAGAAAGGCTTTTCAGGTGATTCTTTTCAATGGACTATTTCATGTACATTAATATGTATGTTTTTAATAATACATAATGATGGGCAATAAATTGTTGGAGTAAGTCAGAAAGAAAATGCGTTACCTTGGCAACTACCTGTGTTCAGCACAGAGCAGAGTGCATGTGGTCATGTTGCACACATTATTAAAGCTTCTTTAAACAGAAGGAATCACACATGCACTGTAATTGACTGTAAAAAATCGCTATTCAGGTCCTGCATTGTGTGAATCATAATACAGATAAATGCTTGCATTACTGCTATTAGGGTATAAATCTATTAGGAATCATGGGCAGACCAGTATCTAAACATGGTCTTAGAGGACTGAAAATAATAAGCTCAAAAATTGCTGGTTTAATCAGCCTAAAGAGTGGTCTTCATTTGAATGCAGCTGGATTTGGCAGTGTTGATCTTTACAATCTGTCCTGAGCTCTTCCCATATGTCAGCCTCCAGAAATTTTAAGATTTCTCTGTATTATTTAAGTAAAAAAAATGTAGATTTGAATATCCAATATTATAGCTATTATTTATTTTGAATAGTTCAGGTGGGTAGCTGCGTCAGCATGCGTAGGCTGCAAAGGCACAAGTAATAGGTTTATTCCATGCTGAAAAGAGAAGACAGAAAACACACCTGAAGAAGGCTCCACAGCCGAAACGTTGTGTTTTCTTTCTTCTCTTTTCAGCATGGAACAAACCTATTACTTATTCCTTTATTTTGAATAGGCAACTGATTAATTTTGAAATACAAATAGAAAATGCAAATGTTTTGCAAGGTCTGAAACTTGAAAACATAATCAAACCATTTATTAATAAGTACTTTCCTGCACAGTTTAAAACAAAACGATTATTTTTTGGCTTTCTTACTTAGAATTAACAAGGAGTTATAAACATTCAAAATTATTTTTTTTTCTTTCTCATTTAGACCAACCCATGATTTCAAAATGCCCAGATCTAGGTTTTCTGCAGGTCACATGAATTTGTGATGAAGGCTTTGCACACTGGGGGGAAATTGCAGAATAAGGGCTACATGAAAGAATGGTGGCTCATTGGAAAAAAAAGTGGTGAGGTTTTTTTGTGCAAAGCATTAGAAAAAAAATAAAACCGAATTGCGATAAATGTATTGTTTGACAAGGTCAAAATGAAATCAAAAGAAAGCTGTTTTCTTTTAGGAAAATTCGATTTGATATAAATGGTCTTTGTCTTGCCTGGTGTGGGGGATGAAGACCCAGTATCTCAAGGGTCACTAACTGCTCCTCCTCTCTGAACTAGTCATTATTCACAGCTATTATAATAATGGGTATAACACCTCTGACTCTGCAGACTCTCCTCCTGATGTTGCTATGGTGCTCTAAGCATACGTTCCTGTACCATTAGTAAGGAACATGCTGTAAGTATTGTGAGGGTGTGGAACAGGCTACCCAGCCATGCCCTGGTTTCTTTTAGCTAGCATAAAGCAAATATACTATTTGAGTGAGTGCATATATCATTAAACAATGTGACAGAATCGTCTGAAGTAATTCTGCTGATTTAAAATGAATTGCTTCCATACACAGGCCATGGAAAGCCTGCATGTGATATACAGTATGCTGTGCACTGACAGACCTGAGTGGAAAAGGGCAAATAATTGAAAAGTCTGGGCCGTCACCTTGTTGCTGCCTGTGAGGTGCGGGGAGAGGTGGGTTTAAGGCAGGTGCTTGAATTACCTCTGGGCAGGGACCACACGAGTGACAGCGCGGAAACTAGGAAACTCGCTCGGATGTGTTGTTATTCCTTTTTTTCTTCTTCACTGATGTATGCAAGGCCTGTCTGACTGCTGATCCAGCCTGCATTTGATCATATCAAAAAACCTGGCCAACATTTTGGGCAGGCGAGTGCAGGGTGCAGGTAGCAAAATCACACTATTAATACAAAAGTGAAAACACCGAGCTTGAAGGACACTTCTGAAAAATGCTTTGGAGATAAGACACATCATTTCCGTCTTTTAGACTATGTGAGAAAGCAATAAAAAAGCAAAGAGTGTTAGGGTATATACTTAAATGCATAATATTTAAAACAAAGCACAGTTAAAAGCATAAAACCTAAATCAAATAATGTTATGGTAAAAATTGAATAATGCCCTGGTAAGACCTCATTTAGAATACTGTGAACAATTTTGGTCACCCCATTCCAAAGGAAATATTGCTTCGCTGGGGTCAGTTGCATTGCTGGGCTTAAGGAGATGTCCACTACAAAAAAGAAGAGTTTAATCCCTGTAGTCTCAATCTGAGAAGACTGTGAGGGGGACCAAATATTCAGAATCCTCAAAGACACGGAGAAAGTCAATTCAGCATACGCCTTGTGTGTCCACACTGAAACACAAACCAGAGGTCACAGGTGGAAATTACATGGGCCTCTGCGGCCAGGAAAGAGTGAGGACGGAAGGTAGTTCTTTACCCAGAGCGTTTGGGGAGTCTGGAACAATCTACATAGCCCATGTTCTGGCATCCAAAACCTTAGCCCTGGTTTCTTTCAGGAAACAGCTGGATGAGATCCTCAGGTCGATCGCCACTAGCTGCCAAGTGGGCAGGATGGGCTGTGCGGGCTCCTCGTGTTTGCAACCTTACTTCTTATTCGGTGAGCCTGGGATGTACATGTTCTTGAACAAACAGGAAAACACGATTGCAGCTGAAGATCATTTCCAGGGATCATTATTATTTTTTTTAATTCGGCTGCGAAGAGTGTTGGGGTCTGCGCAGCGAGACTCTTTGAATGAGCTGTTGTGTCCGTTTGCCAACACCATCCATAACCCTCACGCTGCATGTGAAAATCAGTGGTGAAGTAGGAGGGCAGTGTATTCCACAGGAGGCGGAGCACGCTGCACGGTATTTCTTGTGTTTTCGTGACATTTTGTTTGAAAGCTCTTTTGAAGGAAGAAAGCCCTGGCCTTTGAGGAGTTAAGACGTTGTAAAAGACATCATGCAGGGAAAATAGCCATGAATGGCCATGAAGTCCACTCAGTAATGTCGGGCATCCATGGCCTTTAATGCAAGCACTCCCAGAAAGGTTTCAGCAGGGCCTGTTCCCCTGGTTGGCAGTGATAAATCTGTACAGCAACACTGTATTATTTCTGGTACATAATGCTTTTTATTTGTTTTATGTATTTATTTTTTTATAGTCATTAGTATTAAACAGCATAGAAGAATAACACGAACCACATTAATAATAAAAATAATAATAATTGCTTACACTTATATAGTGCTTTTCTGGACACTCCACTCAAAGCGCTTTACAAGTAATGGGGATCTCTCCCAGGATGCTGGGGTTACACCCCTATTCTTTTCACGAAACACCCTGGGATTTTTAATGACCACAGAGAGTCAGGACCTCGGTTTTACATCTCATCCGAAGAACAGCGCCTGTTTACAGTATAGTGTACCTGTCACTATACTGGGGCATTAGGACCCACATGGACCGCAGGGTGAGCACCCCCTGCTGGGCTCACTGACACCTCTTCCAGGAGTAACCTTAGTTTTTCCCAGGAGGTCTCCCATCCAGGTACTGGGTGCCAGTTGTGAGTTGCAGGGTGATATGGCTGCTGGCTGCTGGTGGTATGGCTAAATTCAAAAGTGTTGTTAGTGGTGATGGTGGAGGTTCATGTTATTTCTAAGTGATCAAACATAATTCCCCCCCAGAAATCTGAGTGTTATGTTTGCACACCATCATATGTGGCCTAATGAAATACAGAAGTTTCTTTACATTTGTAAAACACATTCACGTTCTGGTAGTGTGGCAGTGAGGGACTGTCCAAGCAGCACCACCACTGGGCTGATTAGAAATTGCTTGATGATTCTTGTCTTGCTGTACCAGACGTAAAACACCTGAGCATTACCTGACACCCACAGGGCTGTATCATTTTCCCATGAGTGACACTTTAGCTTCACTGTTTCTGTCCCGCACAGCGGTGTCAAAGAGCATGGGAATGCCTCTATCATTTTCCATTCCCATTGGAAAGTAGATGAATCGGCACGAATAACACTTTCCCCCTTTTTAAAAAAATGGGCATATCCATTCTGTTTTTACACCATCCTGATTTTTAGTGATCTTGAAGTCGGCTTCTTAAAGACCCTTTGACACAGGACATCTGGACATCTCGCAAAATGAGCCACCTGACACCATAAGGGTGATATTCCTGCAAAACTGGGGCTTATCCATTCCCCAGCCAGACCAAGAGTAATGAACAATTAATGAGGGTGTTCAAACTGCTTTCTCTGTGAATTGACTCATCTCCAACGACGGCCAAGATTGTCAAAAAGTTGAACCAAATCTTTTCTGTTGTGATAAAATAATAGCCTAGTAAGAAAATTAACATGCTGCTTGCATCTGAACTATACTGTATTTTGATTAAAACTGTGCCCGTGATTCTGTTCAGTACATGCTCAAACCATTTAAGAATTTCCTGTAGCAGAAACCATAACAAAATGTATGAATTAAAATATTATATTTAAAATCAAACATGTACTTCCTGGTTCTCTGCCACATAAGCTGATTGGTTGAAAGGTATTTTAGAGTGATTTTGGTAACTGTGGTCTTAATTTACTTAATACTAAACAGTGTTTTTGTGATTTCAGGAGTAAGGCAGTATTAATCAGCCATCATAAATTTAATCTCAGATGCAGTCAATGTAGAACAATGCATACATTGTGTATTTTTGTATACCATTTTCAGTGTACAGATTTACAGTGTTATAAGTTTCACTGAATATTCTAACTGAAAAACAATCACTGTACTTTGCCCAAACACACTTTCGTGGTTTCAAGTATACAGTTTCTTTGGATATGTCACTGACAGAAGTCAGTTCTTGATTCATCAAGAAAAAGTCGAACACAGTCTTAATGCAAATACTGTGTGGTAAGTGATAGATTGACAGTTGTTTGCTGACTGAAGGTATATTCCAAACTTTACATTTAGTAAGAAAATTTCATAATGCAGACAGGTCTTTAATCTTCAGTTGAGTTATTGTTTTAGGTTTTTTATTTCAGTATTGATGGATGTAGTTGAACATATAAGGTGCACAAGCAAGCAGTATATGGTCCTTCCTTCTGCTCCTGCTTTCCTACTTCTAATAATTACAGAGCAGTATGGGTCATATTTTTAGAGAATTAATATTAAAATACATTTATGTAAATCATTTTCATTTGACACAAAATGTGTCCATGTGACTTGAGACTTGGAGATCAGCAAAAATATGACCAATGTTCATTATTTTTTTCAGTGTTGTTTTCTCAACCCCCGCCAAAAACAAAAACAAAAAATACATAAGCTTTGTAATTGTTCTAAATTATTTCACTGTTGCTAGTTTAGTGTTAATAATGCATTACTTTTACTTCACTGTGTGCATCATTCTCATGCTGTAAGCGTACAACTCAATTTCAAAAGTAACAATTAGTGTAGCCACAAAACATAATAATTGCTTTTTTGGTAATTGAAATAAATTAGAGATGCATGCTACTGAGCCTGTTCATTAATATTGACCTCTCATAATGATTGTTTCCATTTGTGAGATTTTTAATGGAGTTCAGACAACTTTGAACTGAACTTAAATAAATAACTGACTGCCTGGTTTGCTTTTGTGGTGCCTTTTTCACTGCATTAACTGATTGAAAATCTAAATACCTGTTTATACTCAACCGGTAACCTGTTATGTCATTACGAATCCATAATAGGTTTTTTGGGGGACTTAGAGTAATTTACAACATTATGAGAATTGAGTTCCCAAGATTTATTCTGTGTAGGAATACCCATGGCATGGCACTTACTAAGGATCTGAACTGGAGTTCATTTATTTTTGTGGTCATGAAAAACAAACTCCGAAACCTGCAGTTTATGAAGATAAGAACTGGACCAATATTTTGGTGTTTGTAGAGGTCCTACGTGTATTTTTTTTATTCTTTGTTAAAACATGCTCTTTTCTGACTTCTTCTATCGGAATATTCCTGTTGTTCCGTGTCGTATGTATGGAGTGCTTTTCATAAAGCATTGTGAAGTCAAGTGAAAGTTTTATATGAATACCGGCCGTGAGACCTGATATGTTAAAATAATTATGTTTTAGTTTTGTTTCTAGCATTGGCCATAATTAGGGTGCTAGTACATCAGAGATATTATCAGAATAACCTTAAAAAAACTGTGCCCAGCTCACAGGTCTACTAATTTATATTCACATTCATTTTACTGCCATAGGTTCTTTTTTGTAATTAATTTTTATGGTTTTACTACCATAAAAATGACAAGCCCTTAGCTCTTAAAAAGACTTTACCTTACACGATAAAAGTATTTTTTTATGCCATGAAAGTATGCTGTCATAAAAAAAAGATTTCCTGTCAGTGAAAGAACATGGACACGTACGGTACATCACAGAAACTGGAAGAAACTGATTTGATTTTATGTAATGGAGTTGCACAGATTTGTTAATCAATAGAAAGATCATTTGTATGTGTTATGAGGACTGTCATTTGAAAGTGCCTTTTACAATTGAATGTGCAATATAGATTCAACCATACCTTTCACTCCACAGCACATCTGTTATGTTGTTTTTCTTCTTTCTTTCTCAGTAATAAGACTCACCTTGGCCCAAAATTGTTGCTTTATGTCTCATAGACCTTATGGTCATTTTGCCTTGTGTTCATTCCTTTAACATTGTAGAATTGTTTTATCTAAATATAATTATATTCTTTACATAGTCCTTACATGTACACGCTGAGATGTGAAAGACAACAGTCTTGTGCAGTCAGAGGCTACATGCCTGCAGATAACCTCTGACAACAAATGGCACAAATCGACTCTGATTTTTCCCTCTTGTTTCCTTCTCCCTCTTTCAGGATGATTTCTTTTCAGGAGTTCCTGGCGTTTGAGTCAGTGCTGTGTGCACCAGATGCCCTGTTTCTGGTTGCTTTCCAGCTGTTTGATAAAACAGGCAATGGGGAGACAACTTTTGGTGAGTACCTCTGTATGTGATAATGAGCGCGTCCCAAGTACTCTCAAACGTATGAGTGCTTGCGCAGCACAATATGAACATTAGATGCCTTTTAAATGTGCAGCTGACATGCGCCACTCTCTATAATTATAAATTTAGCAGGATATAGACCCACTAAAGAAATCGGCAGATATTTGTCCAATGTGTCTCTTCTCAGCGTCTTTGGGCTTAGCAACTCTGCCATGATGTGAAAAATACTGTACATGTCCTTGTTATAAAAACTAGGGGATTACAGGTTTAGAAACAAAAATAAAATTAAAGCACAGGAGCCACCTTTAAAAATTATATTGCACTGCGCTTAAACTGGCGGTCTCGCACACTGCCTCTCCCACTTTCCTAGACGATGCTGTTTATGTCATTTTCTCAGGGACGTACCCAGACCTGAGTCTCAGTAGGTAGTCCAGGACTGTTGTAACAGAAAAGCACCCCGTCCTCCTGCTTGTTGTCTGTTAGCCTGATCTGCTCAGATGGAAGGCCTCCAGTGAAATCCAGGTTGCTGTTGTTAGTAGCATTGGTGGACCAGAATATTTCAACCAGTATGCCGCTATGGTAACGAGGGACACTGTTCAGCAAGAGGTGCTGTCCTTTGGACGAGTTAATCTAAGATGCAGACTACTCGTTCATTTAAGAGATCAGGACACTGTTAGTAAAAGAAGGGGTGCTAATCCCCGTATTTTGACTAAATTCCGTTCTGAGCTTACCTGTTTCCTCACTCTTTCATGCGATGCATATTATAAAGTATAAAGCATTGCATTGCACTTGTGCATATGACAACTAAACTGAAATGAAGGGCATGGGAAACATTTACACACTTCATATACAAAGGTGTATATATGGTTCAGGTGGGTAGCTGTGTCAGCATGCGTAGGCTGCAAAGCAACAAGTAAAGGTTTATTCCAGGCTGAAAAGAGAAGAAAGAAAACACGTTTCGGCTCCACAGTTGTGTTTTCTTTCTTCTCTTTTCATCATGGAATAAACCTATTGCATGTTCCTTTAAAAGATGTATATATAGACATACAAAGGTTTGTGTACCCAGTGTAATGTGTAAAATTTCCATTTATGTCTACATTTTCGCTTGACTTCTTTTCAAAGCAGTGCTAATCGGGCTGTGTATTGAGAGGCAGTGGACTGCTTGTTGTAACCAGGGCACTATGTACAGTCGCAGTTGAGTCAGTAATATTTGCAACTGCTAATTTGAAGGGGTACTGGTGCAGAAGTAAAAACAACAGGCCAGGAGGTGGTGTTTAATCCATGTGGGGTACTATATAATATGAGACCTTGCAGAGTATAGGAGTAGAAATGGCTCTGGATCCAAGTCTTTTTGAATGGTTTGTACTCTGTAAAATCTCCATATTCGTCTCTTTGTTTGCATGTGATCTTGTTTTCGATAGTTTTTTACTTTGTTCATACGAATTTTGCATTGTTGCCTTTTCTGGAGCCAAGACTTGAGTCTTAATTTAGTCAAAAATGTTCAATGTTAAATTTTTGAAGAATAGTGTTTAAGTTCGGCAGTTTATAGAAGCCCTGTGATGTCTGATCAATCTGCGGTATGAAATGTCACTGATGATACTGTCTCGTGAAAGTTTCTATACCGAGACCCTGTAACAGCCACTGGAAGATTTGTTTTAATACACACAATCATTTAAATTAATGTTTGTTTTCTTTGTTCATGTCATTTTCTTTGCCTGGGAAAACTCTAACATTTCAGATTCTCTGCTTATGATACTTAAAAGAAATTTCAGTGGCCTAGAAGAAAAAAAAATGACAATGGGGAGAAAATGTCAAAGGTTTTACTGAGGAAATGAAGTGCACGTTTGGCATTTTGAGCATCAAATTAAAATGGGTTTCACCTCCTGTCCTGGCAATGATTTTTCTTCCAAACGTGAAAATCATTACAAATGACCCTTTGTTCGTATTTAGAAGGTACTGTAACAAACACAGCATATAATTACATGCATTTTGTGCATTTTTTAAATTGAACACCTTAACTTGGTGTACTAGAATCAGTCTTCATTAGCTGTTTTAAAATTACGACAAAAAGTTGGTTCTAAAAGACAAATCAATTGGTCAGTTAATTAAAAGAATCTAACCCAGATTTAGGATGTGTCATTACTTAACTGTTCTTGTTTTAAACACACTGCACTCATTTATTTTCTACTTAATAGTTGATTTCTTTGTTTTTGATACATTCTCATGTCCTATATGAACTGCCTTCATAAAAGTTACACAATAACTAAGAAAAGCGGTGTTGCAAGTTGGAGGGTGCCATTAACATGACTGACTAAATGATGAGAGTTGTGCTGCTGAGAATATGTGGTATTTGCTTCTGTGGGAATACAGGTTGATTGACATGCTTACCTTAATGGTATAAAGTACTAATGTGAAGAGGAGGTATTGTGGGATTAGGTATTTAACATGCGTATCCCAGATTCTGTAATTAATTTAGATGGCCTTATTTTGCCTTGTCACTAGTGTTGCATGTTTATCTACCACACAACTTTATTTGAAATGCGATGAACTTTAGCACAAGCAGAAGCGAAAAGGAAATATTGCTGTAATTGTTCTAGTCAGTGGGGAGTATGATGATTACAGCTGATTTTATGCACATATTTAAATTTTCAAATTTAAAAGCTTTAATTAAAAATATTTAATTAAAAGACATTTGGGTATTATAATTAAAAAAGGTATGCTGTTTATTTGTGCTTTTTAAAGGTTAATGAATGTGCTTAATGGTACATTGAAGCTGTGTGAAATTAGAGAGAAGATCTATCCAAAGCCAGAAAAATAGAAGGAGTTTAGTCTGAAAATAATTTTTCAGCTAATGAAAAGAACTATCTCCATGTTTGCATGAGGTTACTCTGGATGCTCTGGTTTTCTTCCCAGTTTCCAAAGACATGCTGTGTATGTTAATTGGTGCCTCTAAACTGTCCCTGTGTGCTCTTTTCTGTGTGTGGCCTGTGCACACAACCTGATGTCCCATCCAGGGTGTAGTTCCATCTTGACCCCTGTGATTCAGGGTAGTCTCAGCGTCACTGTGACCCTTGCCCAAAATAAGCAGCTTTGGATAATGGGTGGGAGTTTGTATGGATGAAAGAACTAACCAAAGCCTGTGTAAAAAAGAAAAGCTGTTACTTTTTGAAAAACCAATGAATCTTTTATAGTACTGGTTCGTAATACAACAATACTGAATTTAAAAGATCCCAAACCTGCAATACAATACGTTGTTGGTTTTCATGACTTACTCAATACTATAACTGTGCCCAAATGATGAATTGTAATTGCGATATGAAATCTATAATTTATAAAGCTGGGATGTCTTGGAGTGAATTTTATTTTTCCAAACTTGAAATGCTATTCTGAAAGAACTAATCAAACATTATTTGAAATCTGCCTTGAATATTTTTTTCCAAGCTAGACATTGAAAGAGAAGTTTCAAAAGATTTAAGCTTCTATTCTTACTGTTTTTAATAGAGTAATAACAGTCAGACAGAGTTATAATAAACTTGCTGTATGAAATCCATACTGCTTTGTTTGTACATCAGCCAACAAGATGAAAAAAAAAACAACAGAAAGCTTTGCTTTTTTGTACAGCGTGTTGACAAGTACATAAAAGCTGATAATATAAATCCAGGGGCTGAAATAACTCTGCAGTGTTGCTCTCTGTGGCAATACTGTATATTTACTACCTCATTAAAAAGGAAAAAGCAGCTTGAGCTGTCTTGTTTTAAAGATGTATGGCCAGGGCAAAACTTTCAGACTTAATTTCAATAGGTCTTTTAAACACTGTGTATGTGTTCGTAATAAGAAACAGATTCATATTTTCAAGATGTTTTTGTTGTTATTTTTTACTTTGTTCCCTTGTTAAAGTGTTGCAATAATGAAATAATATAGCTGATAATATCATTTGTGTCTGAATAACATATTTCATTATGTTTTTATATGTTGTATGTGTGTTATAATAGCAACAGCATGTGTTACATAAATAGAAAGTTGCTCTAATGCTAACACTCATGTTTGTTTTTTTTACTTAAAATGTTTATCCTGCCATTACTGCATGTGCAGAGCATTATTCCAAACCATTCCTGATTTTACTATGGTTTCAGCAGTGTGGTGCATTGGGATTGTTCAATTTCATTGTTTTAGTTCTGCACTCAAAAATTTGGCCAAAGCCTCCAGCACTTTGTAAAATTGTTGCTTTAACCCTAACAGAGGACTTTGAAATTTGTGGTACATGTACACATGCATAAAGTTAAGAACATAAGGCTGTAACCAAAAAAATAACCCCTTGCCCATTCAGTTTTTGTCAGCCCTTTGCTTGAGGCTGTGCTTTTTTCAGTGATCCTAGAAAGCAGTAGGCAGATTATCTAATACTCTTTGATAAGGACATTTCTCCAGTTCTCAGTTATATGACCAACCTTGCTTTTAAATAGCCCTACAGAATGCAGTCAAAATTTATTACGCTGTGCTGTAGAAGTCTTTCCATTTTTCTGTTCCGTTCTTTGAATGTTTTCCACATGTTGTGCACAAAATTTTATCTCTTTTATTTTAGCTCATAGTTATTACTTTATTGCTATGTTGTTACGGTACAAAGAGTAGCGTTTTAGGTTCATGGACCTGTAGAGTCCAGCCTAGCGCTAATGATTTGTCTGATTGGCATTGGATTGACAAAACCCCTACCAAAACTCAGCTGCTTTTTTATAATGGATGCAAGTGTAGCGAGGAATAAGTGATATTAATGATGTGGGATGCCTGACACTGACTTATAATTAGCTTTGATTAGTAAAGGTGATGGATTAGCTACTACAGTGATTCATATCGGCTGCACATTCAGAGTTTACCTTGAGTTTGTGTGTGAGTTGTAAATATTATAAACGTCATTGCAGCTTTTTATCCCTACTGTTCTTTACTTTTTCTCATTTTCTACCATCAGTTTATTAGAATTGTAACAATTAGTATATACAGTAACATACTTTTAGTACTTTCTGTTATTAAGTTATATCATTTGTCTTTCTAATAAGTATTCCTTTCTGTGATGATTGTTGTACTGTGCTGTATTTCAAATTTCAAATCTAAAAGGAAGCAAGTATAAAAAGAGTGGAAGTGAATCTGAACATAAAAAAGGAATTGCTTCCATGATGTCCATTATGTAGCAAATGATTTAGGAAATGATATTTATTGATTCAATGGGTGGAGCAGCCTGGCCAATAGGACAACACATCTGGCTGGTAAATTAGACACTGTGGCAGGTACGATAAGAGGAAAAGCAGCATATTAGGCAGCAGAAAATAAATGCCTTGATAGTGTCTGGGGAAACAAGGTATCTCAGACCTGTTTGGCAAGCTTTAAAAAATCTGGGTTTGGTAAAAGGGAGAATGTGAGGCATGCAGCTGTCTCAGATGGGATGCAGAACTGCCAGGACTGATGTCTGCCTCACTGTGGAGAGGCTGCTACAATGATTCCCACATATATTATATTCAAGGTCTATACCCAGATCCAGATGAGCATTTCGAGTTAAAGGTGTATGGAAAGGGTAGTGGTTCCAGTGCCCAGTGGAAACTTTTTGTCTGTGTTTTTTACAGTTTAGTCACTTTAAACTGTACTTATGGGCACATAATGCTAAATCAGTATTCATGACATGTAGCAGTTGTGGTGTACGTTTGGCACGTAGATCTGAAATCCAGGCATCACAATTCATAGCCTAAGGGAAGTCTGGATGTCATTGTATTGTGTTTTAGTTTCAATTCTCAAATGATTGACTTCCTAAAAAAATTTGCTTGTTAATTACTGCGTTCCAGTAGTAGTAACCCACAATGCCAGGAATATTTGATACATGAAATGAATACTTCAAAAATAATGCAAAAATAACTCTTTGTTAATTACCTGAAAATGGTTTTCAGATTTAAGATACCATACAATCAGGCAGTCATTTAAGAACAAGCCATGGGAATTAGACAGGGAATCCTCGAATGGTGTCTTTTTACAAAAATATATGATTGAACACAAGAAAAGTAAAGTGGTTTCCTTTCGTAGGGTTAAGGAGACTTAAACCTTTTTTCCTGGACGGAAATTGTGGATTTGTGTTCTCTGAGCTCTGAAACTTCATGGCCATTTCTATAAAAGATTTATTTCTGAAAGCAAGTAAACTGGAATTGGAATACTGAATTTTAGAAGCGAGGCAAATTAGAATACTCTCATCTAGAGCTTAAGATGGTCTGAAAAATGAAATAGATGTATTATGCCATATAATTCCGAATGATGTTTCTTCTCCTATATTCCCTGTATTCATGACATCTTAATGGATGAACACCACAATTTTTTAATGAAGCCCTTTTTTCTTCTTTCTTGTAGAGGATGTGAAGCAGGTTTTCAGCCAGACCACAATTCATCAGCACATTCCGTTTAACTGGAATTCGGACTTCATGCAGCTGCACTTTGGCAGGGATCACAAGAAGCACCTCACATACTCTGAGTTCACACAGTTTCTCCTGGTGGGTTTGCAGTTTCTTCCAGCTTGTTTCATCTCTGAATCCACGCTGACATTGAACAACTTGAATCTGTGCAATGATTTATCTGATATTCTATATTTTTGCACCTTTCTCATTTTTTTTTCTATTTTTGTGTGACGTATGTTTTATTATTTTCCTTAAAGGCGAAGATGTTCACTAACATATCATTGTTTTCTCACAGCTTCTTGTACAGTAGCTGTTATTGCCAGCTGTGCTTCCTTCCATTCACTAGGTGCACGAAAAGATCGATCTGTTTTTGTTGTAAATACAGACGGATTTGGTTTGTACACACTAAACCTAGAAGAGGTCGTGTTCAGTAGAAGTAGTGTGGGCCAAAACAAAGTTGTCTTGTGTCGGCTTCTCTCAGCACAATAACACATATTGATTTTGTTAGCCATTAATGAAACACTGAGGTCGTGTTTCTGTGGGAACAGTTGGCTTTTATTACATGACGTAATATTGTTACCAAATGATTCTTGCAACCAGGTAAAAGTTTTTCGTTATGAATGATATTATCAGTGGCTCGGCACCATTCCTTTTGTATTCCTGGTGTGTGAGCCATTTTCTAATATAATGTCTAGACCTGCAAACAGGCAGCAGGAGGTTTTGGACATGCCAAGTTTGCGTCTAGTTTTGCTATATTTGAGTCCTTTTTTATATTTTAGTTAAGTTGGACCAGATGGGTTTTTAAGCTTACTTCAGAAAGTGTTTAGTCAGGACAGCCCTGTTCCATACACAGGGCTTCTATGTCGGTGTCAAAAAGGAAATGCATTTCTTGCTTTGTAAGGAATCGGTAGTTTAGAAATTCACGTCATGTAATTCTTTTTATATCAAAACAAATATTTGATGTAAACGTAACAAACACACTTTTTCTCACTCAGTATACTCAATGAGCACTTTTTATAAAGGGGGCGGCACAGTGTAATGGTTATGTCTCTGGACTCCTAACTGGTGGGGTGTGGGTTCTAGAAACCAGGATGAGACGTTGTGTGCATTCTTTATAATAGAATTGTGCTGTTTTGAACAGGATCGGGAGACAGGTCCACGTGCCCTGTACAGTACCACCAGTCCTTAGGCAAGCTGTCTGCGATTGAGCTAGGATAGCACAAAATATGTCATATTACAGATTGGATCAGCCAGATATACTGTACATCTTTACAAGGCTGCAAAAGTGTTCTAGATGTGAAAGACTCTAATCATTCTGTCATTATTGGTCGGACACCGTGTCATATTTTTCCTAGTTGACTTTTTATGGACAGGGGGCACAGCGGTTAGTGTCGCTGCCTCGCAGGTTCAGTTCCGGGCTTGGGGTGCTAGCCGTGTGGAGTTTGTATGTTCTCCCCAGGTTCATATGGCTTTCCTCTGGGGGCCCCAATTTCCTTCCAGAGATATACTGGTGGCTAATTGGCTTGTGGGAAGACTGGCCCTGGTGGGTGTCTGGGTGTCTGCCCTGCTTTGCCCTGGGAGTACCCCCTCTTGCACCCGTTGCTTGCTGGGATAAGCTCTGCTGCGGCTCAGAATCGGGAAGAGGCAGTTAGCAGATGACTGGATGGACATTTAATGATATTGAGCTGATTGTTCTTGTGCCAAAAACATTTCCGTTACATGTCTGAACCTTGTTATGGCTTCTTTATACATTGCAAAGTCTTGTCGACCACTTTCAGAATAATCTGGTCAGCACTTTCATCTCCACTCTTGTACAGCGCAAGCTTAAAAAAAGTAAATCTGAAAGTTCTCCCCCCTCAGAAATCTGTGACAGTTTAGTAGTGGACATGCAACACTCTGTGATGAAGTGCTGCACGTAGAGAGCTGGGTGTAGATGTCAATATGTAATATATAGAATAATAGGTAGGCCTTTCACCCATTCTGTCAATCTGTCACCACTTTTGGACCTAATCTGTTATACCTTTTTAACATAAGTGCCCTGTATTGATAATTTATCTGTGCAAATGGGCCAGGTACTGACCAAGTGTCTTTTTAACTTGATTTAATATACTGTAAATTGCATGTGGGTTTCACGGTTTTATCAGCATGTATGTTATTTAAATATTTGACATTTTACCATACTGTATAAACAAGTGAACTTCAGAAGACAAAACATACTAAATGGTTCATCGTGAATAAAGTCTGTCCCATTTTTTTATTTGCTCTGTTGTTTACCCTGCGTTATTGTTAAAATATCAAATATAAAGCACTTTTAAAAAAAAAAAAAAATACAAAGTAGCTTTGACGGAGCAGTTCCACAATTCCAAATTTCCTTTTGATTTGGGCACGTGTCACTGCTCTAATCTTCCTTTTCCCCATGTTCCTCAATATCAAGCAGCAGACTAATAGCTGTTGTGGTCTAATGATAGCCATTTTGTAGTTTTTGTCATTTTATTTTAATAACTTTGCAAAACCACACTGAGTAATTTCCTGAGCTGACCTGTTATATTTAGTAAATTGTTTAACTGCGGTATTGTAGGTCTCAGTCTTAAAACAATTTACATGGAGCTTAAACAAACCTCCGTTGGTCTGTGCTTTAAGGTGTGATTTAAAATGAGGGCACTGTGGTGAATATGCCCTGGGGTCTATTTAATTAAGGATTATGACATTTACAGTAAGCCACAGCTGCTGGCACAGGTACAACATGACTGCAGCTCCACCAACTGCTGGCTCAAAGTCACGGAGAAGAAAGATGGGGCTTAAAGTTTGATGCTGTTGCCTAGTGCTTTGAGAGTTTTACAAATAACATTTCATGATCATCATAGTTGGAATCACAGCCTTTGATTGGTGTTCTGTAAAGTCCGTGAGAACTCCTCCAGAGTCCTCAGGTTTAGCTTTATTCCAGTGCTTTTCTCTGGGTGTGAGCACTTAGTACGTGGTGACTTGACCAGGAAGTAGCACTGAGTGTTATTGAGACCTTTTCACCACAGGCTCTCATCTTAGGTCTACGCAGTCTCTCGATTCCGAAGCGTTCAGTGTTTGTTCCCAATTCTAGGTCTCCGCATTTGTAGAAAAGTATCTCTTCTACTTCCTTCAGCATTAAGTTAGCATCCTCTGGAATAGCTACATCAATTAGGAGGCAGATTTGTCCTGTCTTATATACTCCTTGTATTGTTATACACGACGCTTGAGTTGGAGAACCAGTTAATCCTTATCATCCTGCCGAGCTAGTGTGTGAGAGATCTGCCTTGCATCATTCTCAAAGCAGTAACCATGTATATAGATCTGATCATTTATTTACCCAGACAAGTCAGTTGAGAATGCGGTCACATTTTCTTGGTGACATTTCTCAAAACAGGAAATTGTATTTATTGTAACTACAGGTTTTGTGGTAATTAGTGTCTTTTGATTTGCTTTCTTCACACTATAAATAAAAATATTTCTATGGAGTGTGCTATTTCCTCTCTTTTTATATGCTTTTGTGTTATTTTCACTGACAGTCTCTTTGTTCCAATAACAACTGCGCTTTGAAAGAAATGTTTGAAGGTTGAATTCTAGCCTGAAGAACCCATGCTCTGTGCAGTTAATGTTTTGATTTATGAAACCCTGTAATACCAGTCTGAGTTTTATGATACCAGTGTTTGTCTTTGACTCTGCAGGAAATGCAGCTTGAGCATGCAAGACAAGCATTTTTACAGAGGGATAAGGCCAAGACTGGAACCATCACAGCACTGGATTTCAGGGACATTATGGTCACAATCCGACCTCACATGCTGACGCCATTTGTAGAAGAGTGCCTAGTTGCTGTAAGTATGATATCGAACAATCGTCAGAACAAAAAATAAAAAATGCTAATTATTTCAATCTCAGGCTGAATCACAATGCATATCATACAGTTTGTTTGAAATTTTTTACCTGTCTTTGCTGCTTTCGTTATAAACTGTATGTGTAGCTTGCCAGGAGACATCCACTTTATTCCTGTGTGCAGTCTTGCACAAAAACACCATTGATAACCATGATGACTTTGCAATCCATCACTTTCTTTGGGTTCTTAACTGAGAGGTTTGGAAACTCTGGATCTGTTACAAAACAAGCTTTCCAAGATGATTAGAAATAAATGAAGCAAACAGTTCCTTGTGAAAAAGTATCTTAAGAAAAATCTGTAAATTTTACGTCGCTAATTTCTTCCTTTTATGAAGGGGAGTTATGTTTACCACTTAAATCTCACTAACGAGAACTGAACATTTTAAAAAGGCCTTTTTTTTCAAACTGTCAGTTTGATTAATTTTCCTACGCTGGAACACACTGGAATTTTACGAGGCAGTATGAAAAAACCATATACAAGACCATGACCCTTGGATTCTGTTATACGTTATGCTGTCATTGGATTATGTGAGATTTTTGCCATTACGGATTATATGAAATTTATGAGCTCTAGGGCCCTACATTCAACACATTTAAGTGCTTAAGTGGCCATTGGCCTCTGTGTGGATTAATGTACATGAGTGTTTGGAGTACAGGGCCCACAGAGTTCATGTTTTGGTGTAGAATATAATTAGTTGAGATGGGTGCTGCTCTGCAAGAGATGGACTGCCCTTGTCTGTCCCGGAGTTTATGAGCATGTTGCCTGTGGATCCTCTGTGGGGCTCTCAGACAGAAGTAAGAAAGTTTGGAGTTCCCCGAAATGCATTCTTTAACGCTTAACTCATCACACATCCCAGAGAATGAGCGAGAGCTTACTAGTTATGTTATTGTTCTTAGACGTTCCTTTTTAAACCAGCGCTGTGTTTGAAGCCTGGACCTTTTTCACATGATTTCTTCAAAGGTTACAGTGCCATCTAGTGACCAGGATGGCCCTTTTTTCCATCTCTGTCCCCTCCCTATAGACTGCAGCTCTTTCCACGTCTCGCTTGTATTTTCCATCACTCTGATCCGAGACGACATTTTCCATCACTGTCGCTCAGACAGCGAATCTAATACCTCTGTCCACGTTGGCCTCGAAAACTCCATCAGGGAGATGAGAATGTGGCCTCCACACGGGATGCGTTCCATTGTGTGGAGAAAAGAAGTTGTCAGACTTCTGGGATTGAAATGCCTGCATTATTGCATTTTTGTTGTTTTTTTTGCCTGTTTATTAGATACCACATCACATAAAACATTTTAATTAAAACAGCGCTATAGCTTGGATCCTCTTAAATTACTACCGGTCTTGTTGCTGTAATCCTACATGTGCATTTATTTAGTTCCCTATAGGGTTTGAGGGTTAAGAACTCTGTTAATGATTAGCTGTTTGGTAGTTTTTCTGAGAAATATTCATGTTAAATGCAGGAATTCATTTTACGTGTCTTATAATCTTTGTAAGCATTTATAGTAAAGCCAAACGGTAACAGTACATTAAGGTATTTCTTTCAATATATTCTCTTTTTTTTACAAAACCTCTAGGTTGCTGGTGGCACTGCTTCCCACCAGGTCAGCTTTTCCTACTTTAATGGCTTTAATTCTCTGCTGAACAACATGGAACTCATTAGGAAGATCTACACAACACTGGCTGGCAGTAGGAAAGATGTCGAAGTCACTAAAGGTTAGTAGCAATTTCTTTCTCTTTCTGTCTGATTGTGCCTGCTGGATGTTTCCCAAGGCACACAAGAACACATTCCCACATGCTCTGGTAAAAATGATGTCTGCGTTCTCTGCACTGTCTGCGACGCATCCTTTGACCGAGCACGAATGGCTTGTCTGATCCATCCCGCATCTCTCTGTGGTCCTTGGCGTGCAGGTTATCCAGGGGTGGGGTAAAGCAACAGTGTGCATTTGAGAGGGCTCTGTAAAGTTTGCTAGGCCCCCTGCCAATTTGGCAGCCTATTAAAATGACCTTCCAGTGTAGCTGAAGATTTTCCTTAACTTGTACTGGCTGTAGCACAAGCTGCGCTACAAGCTGGGAATGTGATGTTATCGGCCTAATCTGGCCTCTTCTACTGAAAGTTCCCACTGCAGCTAGGAGGCTTCATTAGTGGGGCCTACTGGGACTGATGCGTGCAAATTTCCACATCCCTTTCTGTCTCCTCCTTTCGCTGACCCACATCTGATTAGTACCTTATGTTTAGTGAGACAAACATTTCAAACACCACGGTTTCCAGCCAGGAGGAACGAGGGCACCCCTAGTGCCTCGTCTTACCTTATAGTAACCCGTGCTGCAGGGAGCGTGGCTGGGTTTGATTCGGTTGATTCAGTGTTGAGGTTGGCAGTGCAAATAAATGAAAGAGCATGAGGGTTACAAATGAGAGGAGGCCATTTTGCTCATCCGGTTGCTAGTAGCTAATTGATTTGAAGAACTCAGCTGTGTTCTGAAAGAAGCCAGGGCATCGGGTTCAACATCATGGCTGCATAGGTTGTTTCAGAGACCTACAACCCTCTTGTGTCAAAATGGGGCCCCTATTAATGTTCTTCCTCGTGGTTTTCCGTTTGCTTTGTCTGATATAGTTCTATGGCTGTTTCATAGCTTTCTGTGTACAAGACTGAAAAGGTTCACTTCATTTAACCTGTTGAACTAGGAGATTTCTTTGAGTCTGGGAATGTTTCTCATTCTTTTCTGGACAGGCATTCATCCACTAATGGGAAGTCATTTTTAGCAGCAAAGTTGTTCATTTCTTTTGTCATTTGTTATGCCCTGCTTTATAGCTGTTGACAGAGGCAAATGCATGGGATACAAATGTAGAATTCATCTAAATGACCAGAATGAGTAGTCATTGCATGTTTTCTGCTATCGTATATTCCTCATATTTCCTAAGAGGTTAGCAAACAAGTCGATAGAAGATGATGTCCTATAGTGTGTCCATTGGAGAAGACTTAACCATAAACAGGCTAAAATTACCACATTAGCTTAAAGGATCTCTAAGGACAAAGCTTGAGTAAAACAATCGGGGGACATGCTATTTTATGAATCTGTCTCTGACTGGACACTGTCTCAGTGCTTCTCCGTCACAGAGTAAATTGAGCTTCACCTCATTGCTTACAACAGTGAAAATGTGTAGCAACACAAGCTGCATTTTAAAACAGTCATTCTGCTTTGCTTCAGTAAGATATAAGTAGATATTGGATAGACTTGTTCTCCAAATTAAATAGCGTCCAGTGTTAGCAAAAATATGACTTTCTTTCCTATCCATGCAATACCCATTTGTCTTTTTGTGTGCCTCTTCATCTTGAGGCTTAGGGGGGGAAAAAAGGCATCTGGAAACCATTTTCTATGTAAGTAATATTTAAATGTCTTCCTTGATCATTTTTGTTGCAGAGGAGTTTATTCTAGCGGCTCAGAAATTTGGGCAGGTGACCCCCATGGAGGTAGACATTCTGTTCCAGCTGGCTGACCTGTCCAGACCATGTGGGTAAGTGCAAAGAAGAACTCCAGAGGAGCCACTGAGCCTCTGAGGAGACCCACGATTTTATTTGAATGTTTTTATCTTTCGTTATTAAGCACAGGGCAAGAAGAAAAGAAGAAGAAAACTTGCTGTCTTCTTCAGCTCAACCTCTGATCGAGTTCTGTATTTCCAGAACAGAGCTCCTGTCTGTCCAGAAGCCATGATTGTTTTCCATTCGTATCTGTCTTCTGTTTTAGTTTTGTTTAGATTACAGCTTTATGCAGTGATCATACCTTACATATTTTGATAATCCATCTCATTAACTTTGTAATGTAATGGGTATCAGCTATACAGTGTTTACTGCATAATTAGAGTAGGATTTCTGGATCTTTTCTGTATGTTTCAGAGTGCAAGAAAACTGCTTTGAGGAGTAAACCAAGGTTAAGTTCATGAAACAAAAGCTTCATGAAATAATTTGGTTCTGTTAGAACTGTCCTATGCCAAAACCAATAATTTAAAACAATAAACACAATTAAAATGTGTTTTAGGCAAAATCAAATGCAAATGCCTGTAAAAAAAGGCATCTTTTCATCCAAGAGTGGCAGGAGAAAGTTGGAGTCAAAGACTCCAAAAATACTGGAGCAAAAATATTTAAAACCTCTCTCAAAAAATGTCTCTGCCTGAACCTTAATTAGGAAATGATGTGTGGTCAAAATCACTTTAAAAAGGGGTAGATTGATGGAAAGTAACAGTAAATAATTCTGCCTTTATCTAAGAATAATTACTCATGAACTAAGCTATCGACTTTACATTTCACAAGATAATTAAGAATGGATTGTATTGTATAAGGTTTGCTTTCCTAGCATCTGTATGGTCTTTAAAGAATTACTTATGAGTGTGCACACGATTATTATTTTTCCCCCTTTTCAATGCAACTCAATACTTTAATAGGCACTGACCCTGATTAAGGACGCAAAAGATAATTGTTCCCATAATCCGTACAATTCTGTTCACAGTCCAGGAATATTTCAGAGAAGTTATGCACTGAAAAATGATGGGCATGCAGACAGTGAAGCTAACAATGTACAAATGTTCTTTCTTTTGTGCTTGTTTTTTTCTTATTTTAATTAAGTAGTTTTGTTTTGAAACGGTTTGAAACCAGAATCAAATGTCACCCATTTTTTAGGCGTGTTGGGTTAGCAGACATTGAAAGAATTGCACCATTAGAAGAAGGGACTCTACCATACAACCTGGCAGAGGCACAGAAGCAGGTAAAAAGAGAGAGTTATTTGTTGTAATGAATACTATAAAAATACTTTTGGTTCCTCTATGCATCAATATTAATGAGAAGTGCAGGAAGATGCTTTTTCTTTAATTTTGTTAAGCAGAGTTTATCCCTCGACTAAACGGTGCTATGTAACCATTTGTGGGAATTTTAATAGTTCTATCTTCTTGTACTATCATTTCATTTCTCAATTATTTGTCTTCTTATTCAAGCCATACTTCAAGACGTAATGACGAACTGTACTGTGGGAAAGCTTGTGCCCATGGTACTTAAAAAGAGAGAGAAACACACAACTGAGGTGACTGAGGTTCTGTCCAGGAACTGGGAACTGATCAAAGCCATGGGACAAGCAGGGCTCAAACTTTCTACACCATCAACAAATATTGTACACTGCCAATGTTTTGTCAAATAAAAGGCTTCAGGATACACACAGTAGTCTGAACACTTAAAAGCATTACAAAAAAGATGACTAATAGTTACTTAACTATGAATTTTGGATTATTTAAGTAGTGTCTTGTGACAGTTTTTAACAGAAATAGGAAATGTGTTTTTTAACAATACTAATCAGATCAGCATTTTGAAACAAAGTTTTTATCTGCGTCCCTTCATCACAGAAAACATAATTGATCAAATGTTTAGCTGTCACTTAGTTGAATTGTATTACAGAGAACTAAATGCTATGGAAATCATTTTTCTGAATCATCAGACAGGCTGATGAAGTGCTGTTGTGGCAGTCTGATTCTTGTAGCCCGAAGGAAATCCTCTAAACACACTAATGGTTTTGTTTTTTGCCAGGTAAAAGCTTTTTTTATCACATGTTCATTATTTTCAAGGAAAAGGAAAGGAAATTATCTTTAGAGAGTACTGTAGATTCCATGGTAGAGGAATGAAAAAGAAAAGATCAGTAAGGCAACCAACTCATACTGTTTGTAGGTCTTTTTTTCTCCTCGCTGTTGTACTGTAAATGTGCATATAGTCTTGATTGTAAAATACTGTATGCTGCACATTCAAAGAAAATGTTAAGCGACTTTTAATTAGCAGTCTGAGGCAAGATTTTATAACACACAGACCACAAAACGGGGAGGAGGGAATGTGTTTGCTGTGAAAAAAAACATTATGTCCGCTTTTGGTCAGAAGAGTTCTCAGGGCGAGTTGTTCTGCTACAACAGCCTGTCCTGAGCAGGGCTGAGCAGAGACGCCAGTCCTGCCACAATGGATTGGTTTAGGCTGCGGTCTGGCCTCTCAGGCTTCAGTCCAGAACTCCCTTGGAATCCCTGAGGGCAGCCTCTAGCTTTGTGACTGAGGCATTAGTAAGGCAATGACAATGCTTTGATGAATCTTGACAGGTGGTTCTGTATGGTTACAGCCTCTCTTGAAGATAAATGGGAGGCCAGTTGCCTTGGGGTGTGTGAGTGGTGTTCTGTGTAACAGGTAGTGGAGAATGTGAAGTGGAATGCTTGGATCTTTGCTAGCTACTTTGCCGCTCTTTCAAAATGACTTCGTTAAAACCGTGCTCGTTTTGAGTGTGCAACTAACACTTTGCAGAAAGCTTGCTGAAGTCCGTGGAAAATCTAACAAAACCTGGACTTAATTATAACTACTCTTTAATGTATAAAGGCAGGCTAGAACGGAGTTGGGAGTATATGCTAGTATTAAAAGAGAATGCTTTCATAATCTCTGTTTATCCAAAGCTAAACTTTAGGAATAATTTGAAAAATCATAGGAAGTAAAATACTTGAGAATCTATTCAGCCATGCTCTTGAAGCCGAGTTAGTCCCTTTCTTAGCTTGGGTTAGATAAAAAGGCCCCAACCCTCTTTTTTAAGACATTAAAGATATCAGGTGACAGGCTGAGGTCTGTGCTCTGTAATTAAATACTGTGAGAGAAAGTAATAAACAGAATTTGTTCTATGCATGTTTTGTAAAGAACTACAGGAAAGTCTTGAAGCCCTGCTGTTTGTTTCTTTTAAGAACCTAAATGCATGTAAACAAAGCAAGCATGAGGAGGATTCATTTCACTCCAGCACTTTGTTGCCCGTGGAATGTCACTGCTATCTTGGCATGCAGTGTTAAGCTACACATTGCAAAGTTTTCCATGAGCTGCTGTGGCTTATTAGAAATGTCTGTTTCAGGACATTACAAAATCCCCCTATCAGTGCTTAACCCCCCCGGTTACAGACAGATGAACCTAAACCAGTTCAACCTCAGCAGCTCAGCTTTGGCTTTTGCTTTGGGAAGGCTTGACAATTCATGGAGCTCGTGAACTGCTGCTTGCTGTAATCTGAAAACTCTGACGTGTGTTTTTTTTCTCGTCTTTTTTCTCCCTGTGTGTCTCTGTCTGAGTAGCAGTCTGCGGGAGATGTGTCTCGGCCTATTCTGGTCCAGGTAGCAGAGTCAGCCTACAGGTTTTCTCTTGGTTCAGTTGCTGGAGGTTAGTCATGGATCAGTGTGTTTGCCCCCTCCCCCCTTCACTCCTCCTTTTCATAAACAACCCCTGTGGGAAAAACAAAGCCTTCCCTATCTCCTTCTGGAGCTGAATGCGCTCCGTAAATAAGAGGTGGGATTGTACCATGGGAACCTCTCTATGGCTTCTTTTGTACCTGTCAGTGATCAGAGGTTTCTAAGGTGGTGCCTTAGTCTTGTTTGGCTCCAGACTGCCTTCACAAAGAGACAGGTTAATAATGAGGTAGTGCTGTGCGATACACTTTTTAATTAAAACTGTCGGCATCGTACCCCTTTGTAGATCAGCAAAGTTGTCAGATGAGAAGGACATAATTGATGAGTTTGCAATCTTTTGACTTGGCTTTGTTTTTGTTTGGCTCATCACTTATTTTTCAGATATCCTGAATGCGGTTTACAGTTGCATTTTTGTTTGTTTGTTTCTTGTGTCTCGTGCAGCAGTCGGAGCCACTGCTGTCTATCCAATCGACCTGGTGAAAACCCGCATGCAGAACCAGAGAACTTCGGGCTCCTTTGTGGGAGAGCTGATGTACAAGAACAGCTTTGATTGCTTCAGGAAAGTCCTGCGCTATGAAGGCTTCTTTGGCCTGTACAGAGGTCAGTGTCTACATAGGCTACAGGCAAGACCTGACAAGGTATTGAAAGGGGGTCACGCTCCTTATGACCTACGTTGTTTGATGTCAGAAGATTGTATTGGAGCTGAAGAAGCTCTCAGAGAACATAGATCCCTTAAGATATGCATTCCAAAACAATTCTGTAAAATGAAACATTTAGACACATTGGAGACATTTTATTTCAGGATATGCAGTACCAGTTGTCACTGACCCTTGGATAATTTTTAAGCATGTACTGTATATTCCACTTTATTTAATGAAATTGTGAAATATATTTTCTCTCTGGAATTCCCTGGAATTAATATCAACACTTTTGTGATGGGAGTAGATTGAGCAGTGAAACTTTGTTCTCCTAATGAACCGTGTTTCTTATTTCTGATACAGCATTAAGGCAGCAGTTGAATACGAAAGCTTTATGAGTTTTCTGCTCTATTATATTACTTAAGTGCAGGTTTCAGCTCTTAATTGTTTGTGGCTGCTATAGCAGTTTATTTTGTGGTTATCTCTTGTGGCACACATGCTATCCATTAACAGCAGCAGGCCATGTATCTCTCAGATGAGAAACACTGCCATTCCATAAATTGTTGGAATTATTCTATTAAGATGCTACTGTAGCTACAGCATGTGACTGGGCTGAGATGTATCTCCGAGCCTTATGGATCGATCCGTTGACATTGCAGCAATGAATAAATACCTCGAAGTAGCAAGTATAGAAGACCATAAAGTAATTCAGAAAAAAGACCTAAAAACTGTAACTACTTTACCCCATCGGTTTCAATATTTCTCAATTCTGCTAAGTGTTTCCATGCTGAAAATAATAGTGTTAAAGGGCATATGGAGCTGATTTGTGTAAAAACAGTAGCTTGATGATGTAATTGTCTCAGGACCTCGTCTAATTAACCTCAAGAAATCATGAGTACCATTGGTGGATAACAGCCTCAAGTGATGATGAAAAGTTTGAATTATCTCCTCCGCAGGCATACAAATGTGATTTGATAAGAGCCTGAGTTTTTCGCACTAGAGGAAAACTTCACCATAAATCCACAATATTCTCAAGGCAGAATCCTTTGTTGCTCCTTCGTGGAGTCTGTTTGTTTTATGTTTGCTTGTTGGTTGGTTGGCTATTCTGTGTGAGGTGGCTTTTAAAGTGAAAACTTGGGAGTTTTTCCTTATTATTATGTGCCTGGGGCTTTGTGTTGTAATTTAGGCTGCATGAACTAGGATGTCATGGAATGCAGTTTTTCCTTCACTTTGTAATGCCGTTAAATTTTGGTGTCTAAACATTCCACTTCAATCACTTTCATTACTCTGGGTAATAGAATATTGGGTAAGATGGTCCAAAGTTATACTGATGAAATTCTTGTGCCCATGAGCCATGCTTCCTTGCCTTTTCCTTTTTTAATCATCATGTTTCATAATTATAGGCCTTTTACCACAGCTCCTGGGTGTGGCACCAGAAAAAGCCATAAAACTTACAGTAAGTGCTTTATTTCACCACATATACTCCTTCCAAATCAAAACTGGTGTGCATTGATTTTTGTATGTAAGCATGGTGCAGGGATACATTTTATTATTGCATGTAATGGCATTTTAATATAAAGGAACAAGTAAGAGGTTTATTCCAGGCTGAAAAGAGAAGAAAGAAAACACAACGTTTCGGCCGTGGAGCCTTCTTCAGGTGTCAATGTTTTAATATAAATATTGGTTAAAAGCCAATGAAAATTGACAGAACGGAA
Source organism: Atractosteus spatula (assembly GCF_055471065.1). Taxonomy (NCBI): domain Eukaryota; kingdom Metazoa; phylum Chordata; class Actinopteri; order Semionotiformes; family Lepisosteidae; genus Atractosteus; species Atractosteus spatula. Next base: position 43,093,030 of record NC_142717.1, on the reverse strand, counting down.
TTATGTATTTGAACTGTGCAGTTTTTGCAGATCTTCACAGAGCTTTAATACATTAACGAAAACTCATAATTGTGCTCGCAGTGAAAAGCCCAAGACATGTTTGCATCTCTATATATATTACTCCTGGTCCTGGGGAAACCCAGAGTCTTCGAGTCTTAGCACATTTAGTTGCTAATAGGTGATTGTTTGGGGGGTCACATCGAGCCATTTCTTGAAACTGTTCAGGGCTTCAGCTTCAGCTAGGTGGCTGGACTGCTTGTTTCACAGTTTCCCAACTCCCTCTGTGGAAGTCGAACTTGTTCCATGAGAATGGATGTTTCGGATTCATAGCGAATTGAATCCAAAACACAAACTGTGTGATTTTCATCTGCCAACGTTTGATTATGTGCTGTTGTTTTATTGCTTCAAAGGTGAATGATTTTGTGAGAGGGAAGTGTATTCAGAGAGATGGCTCTGTTCCGGTGATGGCAGAAATTCTTGCTGGGGGTTGTGTGAGTAAATGTTTATTTTTTTCCATGACAGATTCTGTGAATTTTTTGTTTCTTTATTAAAAAAGACATTGTCTTGAAAACAGTCGTTCATCATTACTGTTTTTAAGTTAAAAATGTGATCATATTATTTAAATAATAACATAAGAGCTTGCCAGAATCTAGTTTAGGAGTAAAGTATGTTTACTAGTGCAACAGCCAGTTACACTACAGAGTTGAATTTTCTCTGAGGGAGGTGTGACTAAATTGGTTGCAACTGTTAAGTTAAACTAGGAAACATTCAACTATCCATGCATTCAAATCTTACAGTATTTCTGGGAGTCTTGATTCACTGTGAGTTTATTCATCCACACTGATTTAATGCTATTGAATATTTTTTATGGCTTCATAAAGTAATGGCTTCAACAGCATGGCTGGGTATCCTGTTCCATGCTCACTAATAATCAAAAACAGGGCTCTAGAGGCTTGTGTGTAATGTTGCATTTTATATATATATTGCTGCTGTTAGCAACTTTTATTTTTGTCTTTTTTTTCCTTTCCTCACCCTTTTATTCTGTGTGACTGCAAAGACACCCCATTGAGACTGACGATACAGCTCCTTGAGCAGCAAATAACCCAGCATTCCCTAGAGGCGGGGGTCTCAACTTTAGTTTCTGGAGGACAGAGTGTCTGTAGTTTTTTATGTCTATCCTGCCTAGTCCATGAACCAATTAATCTCATTATTTTCTTAGATATGCGTTGAATTTTTCCTGTGTTCATTTACTGTTGATGATTAAAAACGTTCAGTTCATTAAAGGTATGGTTAACGCAAATCAGGGCTCGGCTGGAAGTATTACAGTTATACAGTTAGTGAAATAATTACACCAACTATGTAACTGAGAGCTCGTGTGGAACAAAAAGCAGGGAATGGCAGGCCCTTTAGAAACTGAGTGTGAGACCCCTGCCCCTGAGGATGTAGAGCGTTCAAGGTTGCTGACCCTTCGCTTTATTTCCTTCTTTAAAAAAACTACACCCGTGTCTTTATTGTGACGATGCGGAGGACGATTCTACAACCAACCAAAAAATATCTCAAAATTAATAAGCGGAGCCACTTGGGAAGGAAAATGATATGATGGTTTTTTTTTGATGCAAGGCTTTGTAGTAGTAGAGAAAAAGGCTGCAGGAGTAGATTAGAAGCCCGTGTATTTCGTTTGAAAAGAGGGCTCCCCAGCCTGGTCCTTTGTGCAGCACACATGTGACAGTGAGACATGTCTGCTCTCTAACCGACTGTTGTGTTTGATCAGTGACCAGTCAGGGCCTGGCAGGTAAGATACCCCTGCCCCCCTTCCTTCTAGTTCTGTAACATCAGGAGCAGTGAAAGAAAAGAAACAGCTCTTTGATTAATCTTCTTTTGATGCCTTCAAAACTCATCTGAAATCAGTAAAGCATCAGATTTATCAGAAAATATCTTGATCTTCAAGTGGGGTGGTGTCAAATCATAATGCCTTTTCATACTTGCTGTTGCAGATTTCTGTGAATGCATTTCTTAAGACCCAGGATCTTTACAGATATTTACACTGGCAGACCTTGTGAATTTATCAGATTTATAGTATTTCTGTACTGTAAGCTCCCAGGCATTGTTTGTTGATTATTTTGCAAAAGCAAAATGTAGACAGGATTCATTTGCTAAAAAAAGGAAGAAGGCTTTTGATCAGAGACAGCCACAGCTCTGCAATACTAGAGGAAAATGAGGTAGAAGAAATGGAATTAGAAAATTGCTATTGGCCCACACTGAAAGCAAAGCAGTATTAATGAAGTAGTAGAGCTCTTAAAGCCTAGACCAAAATCCTGGCCTGTCTCCAATGGCTCTGTGCCCTTCTGTTCGTCTTGCTTAAATTGGTAGCTCTGAATTATATCTGTAAAAGTTGCCAAGACTTAATGATTATGTGGTAAGAACTTCATGCTTTGCAGACAGAAAAGTTGGCAGAGTGCTTATCTTAGAGTCGCTGGCCTTCGTTTTAAGGACTGGATTAGTCTAAAATGCATCTTACATTTCAAAAGGAATCGGGGGTATAAAGAAATTTAACAGTGAAGCTTTGTTAATTTGAGAGGAATTATTATTCTGTGCACTGATTCTTATAGCTGGAAAACTGTGTTAACATCACAGACGCCACGTTTTTAACGTGAGCTGTGTGCAGTAAGTGCAGATTCATTATGAGTAGTTTAATTGCTCTTTTTCACTTGAAAACCCTTGTTATAATATTTAGTTTGTACCTGTAAAAGTGTAAGTGATTGTTAATGAAGGATAGCTAATATTTGGTTTCTGGCACAAAGCTTCTGTTTGTCTTTGAATGTACGTGCGAGTAGATTTGGTTACATTACAAAGAGCCCTACAGAGCTGTTCTGAGCAGGTATCAGGTGAGCAGTCACACTCCACAAGTCACCCAAGCATATCTAGGTGCTGACTCTTAACCCTCTGGGGAGCTTGCCATGCATTGTAATTACTAGGAATTATCAGCCTCGGATAACTCCACCACTTGTAACCAAAGCTGTTCTTTTTATTTAACAAACTACCTTTTGTTTTGTAAACTGTTTTCTGTCAAAACCGGGTGCTCCGCTGGTTTTCCCAAATGGTACATGTTCCACAGCTGGGCTCCACTGTGTGTCGTGTGCTGTTTTACACTGGCCAGAAGAATATCGCCCGTTACTAGGTTACTTTTAATTTTGTCCAGACTTGACAACAAAAAGTGGAGATGGTCTCTGGATTTTACTGTTTCATCATTCTGATTTTCCTTGGCAGATAACCTTAGCTGTGCTGCTTGGGGGGACTCAAAGTAATGGATGCAATTATTAGCAATACTAGTGTGGAAAAGGCTTGTCTGTCACGCTGGATTAAGGAATCATTTCTTTCCATGATAATGCGTGCATTTTGTTTTCACAGTTCAGTCATGATGAGCACACAGAGCAGAGAACTATAGACAGAAGCAGCAGCTAGCAAAAACTACTGGTTCTTTCACATTAAAAATGTTACAGTGCAATAGTAAAGCTCCTGGAATTAGAAAGCCCAGATCTTTGTCTCCTTTCACAAGTATTCTGAGTGCATCTTGTCTTTTGTGGTAACACTCATAAAATCAGTCTTACAAGCAAAGTTTTATCACCTTGCTTTTTATGTAACTTCGATTATGCCAAATTCCCCTTTTGTAGTGGTAGTGCAAAAAGCTGTATGAGCAGTATGTTAACAGAGCATTAGTCAGTAACCTGGTAGGAACTGCCCTCCATTAATGGTTCATTGCATGCTTATTATTAGATGCCAGAGATTTCATTTAAAATTGCTTTGTTAATGTGTAGTAAAGTGCTGTTATAAGGAGTCATTATATTATATACGATTATAAGGATTCATTTCCAGTTTCTAAAATGTTAGCCTGCTATTTTGTTTGCTTGTCCTCCTGACTTTCTTTCTGTTATTTCTGTCTCCCTTGGTAATTTTCTTAAAAGCAGTATGTTTCTCAAAACATTACTCTGGTCTACATCTTATAAGAGTCTATCACTATCACTGTAGACAGCAGCTATATCACCTGGCTGGCTATAGTGATAGGCACCTATATGAACAGGTAAAGGTTTATTCTCAACTCACAATTGGCAGCCTACTGAAGCTCATCAGCTTTGAGCCTGGTCAGTACCTGGATGGGAGACCTCCTGGGAAAGCTAAGATCGCTGCTGGAAGAGGTGTTAGTGGGGCCAGCAGGGAAGCTCACCCCGTGGTCTGTGCGGGTCATAATGCCTTAATATAGTGACAGGGACACTATACTATAAAAAAGCGCCGCCCTTCAGATGAGACGTAAAACCGAGGTCCTGACTCTCTGTGGTCACTAAAAATCCCAGGGCGTTTCTATAAAAGAGTAGGGGTGTCACGGTCTCCTAATAATCCCCATCTATGAATTGGCTTCATCACTCAGTTCTCCTCCCCACTGATAGCTGATGTGTGGTGAGAGCACTGTCACGTCATCTAGGTGGGGCTGCACATTGGGGATCCCCTTTGCCTTTAAAGCGCTTTGAGTGGAGTGTCCAGAAAAGTACTATATAAGTGTAAGAATTATTAGTATTTTTCCAGAGACCTTCAGAATTTTGCCTGGTTCTGTTTCACTTTCCCTGCACCCTTGTACTCACACAGCTTTCCAAGGACTGTTTATTTACCATAAATATAAAGCAATTTAGCATAAGTTACAGGACGTAGTCCACTTTACATAAAGAATGATATTGAGCAGAAACAACATCAAGCTACAGGAGATGCGATCACATAAACCGACTCTTTTAGGTTTAAAAATCTTAATTTACTTTTAAATTAAGATTGAAATTAGTATAAATTATGCCCTCGGAAATTTTCCCTCCTTATAATTGCTACTGTAATTTTGTTTGGAAGAGAGGTGGGTTGTTTTACTCTTTTCCATTTAAAGCATGCTTTAAATTAAGCGATTAAATCTTTTCTCAAAAAGATGGTAGCAGTTATAAAAGTGACCAGTAAATGCACAAAACTGCAGATTTGGAAATTAATAAATTTGAACTTGATAGAAATGCACAAACAATTCAGCATTCATACTCCTGGAAGAAAATAAACACTCAATGCCTTTTTTGTGTGGTAGTGGAGAGAAACCCATGGAAACTGATGTCTATCTAATTGAGCTTTGCGGCTTTGTTCTTACAAAGTTAGTAACTAATAGCAACAGGAAAGGGAGAATAAAAATTGAAGCAGGACTGTAAATATGTTCTTATTTTGTCATTCTAGAGCACCAGTGAGGTAGATTTCTGGCCCAGTATCATAAGTAATACACTACTGGTCCTGTTAAAGGCAGTGTAAAAGACCTGCTCTATAAATGTGAAGAATCTGCATCAACCCAAGTGTTCGTTTTAACTCTGTTACTAGTTCAAAACGTTTGAGGGTCCTGTTGCCTTCAGAGAAAGCTTCTGAACTCTTAATATTCTCCTTTACAGGTGTGATAGAAGCTTTTCTTCTAGGAGCTGAACTCTGGCTTTTGCTCTTTAGATCATTTTTATAAAGTTATTCAGGCTAGTATAAATCTTTGTATTTGTAGTCACAAACAGATATATTTGCAAATCTACAAAAACACAAAGAATATGATGTTTTCTGTAAATTATGTAATTTATAGCCATATAATCTATAAGTTATAATTATAGATTCAACGTTATGATAAAACAACAAAATATTAAATCACATGCATAAAATAGAATTAAAAAAATTACCAAGCTTTGACAAAAGTAAGCATTCTTAATTCAGTATTCAGTTTACAGCTTTTGGGTATTTTGGTAGAATATTTCCTTATTTTATACTCAGTTTTGTGTGCTATTGTCATCTTTGGCTTTCTTTACGTGTCCGCCGCCTCCAAGTCTGATCCACAATATGTTGAGGGTTTGAAATCTGGGAGCTGAGAAGGCCAGACTAAAATGACATCTTGCATATTTGTAGGTAGCAGTAGACCTCATAATTCTTAAACTTTTATCTTGCTAGAATACAAACTTGAGACCAATAAGCCTTTTAGCACTGAGTAACAGAGAGCTCAGAATGTTCTTTTTCAACACTCATTGGTCCTTCTGAAATCTAAAGGTTGCCAGTGCCTGAGGGAAAAAAAAACAGGCCTTCACAAAGCCTAATGATTTTTTAACAAAGAATGTATAACCAACCGGAGATTTAATTTCTTTTCCTCTTTTTCACCGGTGATATGTTTTGATAATGTTTCTTTCAAAACAAATGAACATGTTTTGTTCTTATTAATGTTCCCTTAACCATAAATGTGGTTCAAGAACCGGTCAGAATTCTTCATCGAGACCTCTAATTGCTTCCTTTCGAGTACTGTTTGTAACAAATGTTTGCATCCTGACTTCCCTGCTGTTACGTTAGTTGAACTACTCAAATCTGAAAGTTTGGTCCGCCTCCTCTCGGTTCTCATGTCAAATTCCTGGGCTCGGCTGCCCGAACAGCTCTTCTTCCAGATTTTGCAGATGCCTTGGTTGGTCATCCTTACCTGGGGGTAGTTGGGGTAGGTTTTGTTCTCTTGTGTTTCGTCCGTCCTGGACCACACAGCAGTGTGGAACAGTGGTTAAGCCTCTGGACACCTGCAGGCTCAAATCGCAGGTGAGAGTTTGTTGTTGTGCCCCGGTGAGCAAGGTGCTTCAAACAGCTGGCTCCAGTATGTTGTATGTTGTACAAATGTGTACTCTTGTATCACTGTAATGCACTTTATTTTAGAATTGCTGTAACAGTCTTTTGGTTGACTGAGTTGATCACCTGGTTTCTGTTAATTCCTCTTTCTTTTTTTTATTAACACAGCCATTCTCAGGTCGTTCCTAGGATTTGTGCTGTCAACATTTTTGCTGTTTTTATTTTCCAGTGTATTTTTCCATTGCAACTATGTATTTCATTCTAACTGTAGGAAAGCTCGATTAATATAGCAATGTTTCATATGAAATGTTGGTTGCCCAAATAGTTACACTAAATATAAATGAGGTTTTACATGTTTTCTCATAATAAGTAATAATGTGCAGTCTAGAATGTAGTAGGATCTCTGCTTTGTCTTTCAGTAGAATAATCTGACAATGTAGAAATTGTAGAGATCGCACAATGGCACAGTGGTTAACATGCTGCCTTGCAGCACTGGAGCACTGGGTTTATTTCCTGGGGTACTATCTGGTGTGTTCTCCCTTTGTTCTTGTGGGTTTCCTCTAGGTGCTCTGGTTTCCTCCCACAGTCCAAAGACAAACTGGTAGGTTAGCTGGCTTCTGGATAATTGGCCCTGGTGTGTGTGTGTGTGTCAGTTTGCTTGCCAGGATAGACTCCAGCTCCCCCATGACCCTCTACTGGATAAAGTGGTTAGAAAATGGAAGGATATAAAAAATGCCTCCTTCTTGGGTTTTTTTTCCTATTAAATTCCCAAATACTTTTGTCTGTGATTTTATAACTTTATGGAGGACTCAAAGATCTGATTGATTTTAAGCAGATAAAATGTGATACAATTGTTTAGGTGCCTTGAATAAGTGATTTCCATTGAACTGGAAATGCATGTTTTTTTTGTTCGTTCTTTTGTTATTTAGTCTATTGTTTGATTGCTGGAAACACATTTTACTGGGAATTACAGCAGACATATTCTGAATTAAATTCCACAAGACAAATAATTAGAACAGCCTCACAAATAAAGTAAGCACCTGTATTGGCGTTTGAGGCAAAGCAGAATGAAGAAATGTATGTCGTTTCTTGGAAAGAATTATAATTTTTCTACAAAACGAAAAACAAAACGTATGATACTACGGCAGAAGGTGAATATTTTTTCTGCTTTAGACAAGAGTGGCCTGTCACCAAAGGATGAATTAATCTATCTTTGGAAGAGCAGGGAAATATTATCGGCTCTTATGTCTCTTCCTTCTCTGCCAGGCTGGGGGCTCGCAGGTCATCTTTACAAACCCTCTGGAGATCGTGAAGATCCGCTTGCAGGTGGCTGGGGAGATCACGACTGGACCACGAGTCAGCGCGCTGTCGGTCATAAGAGACCTGGGCTTCTTTGGGCTCTATAAGGTAACATCACTTTTACGCAGGGAAATTTTCATACACAGTTGTTTAATTCACTGCGATGCTGCCTTCAGCCGACAGCAGAAAGAACCCAACTCCTCAGTGGTGATTTTGCAAGTATGAAGCTACCGTTGTTAGTTGTTCTCTGGCGAAGGCTTTGAATATTTTCTATTTCTTTGTTGGATCACTGACGATAAATAATTGCCATATCTGAGCCACAGCAGCTATCCTAGCTTATAGCTTATGTGGGTTTTTGTAGTGTTAAGAGGACAAGAGACCACCCAATGAAGATTAAGGTGTAGCATGGGTGGCACACACTAGTGATGTCTGTTATGTTGGTGCAAGACCCTGTCCATAGCGGTTTGATCCAGTCCACATTCTCCAGACAGCTGCAGATTGAACAAATTGCACTAGTGCGGCACAAAAGATACAGAGTTATGTACAGTATATATAGATGTGTCCGTGTCTAAGCAAACAATTACAGGGCATAGGTAAAAGATTAAAAAATAATATTTTTGTGATGTATACAAGGCTTAAATGGCTACAAATAATTTGTCAACACCTTTGACAGGTGATGTTGTTATTATCAGACATTATTTCGCCCTTATTAGGGCTCATGGGTATGGCATACCACATAGAGACAGGCACGATTCTAGACCTGTGACGAGCAGTTTCAAATCCCAGGTGAGACACAGCTATTGTGTCCTTGAGCAAGACACTTCACCCAGGTTGTTACCGTAAATGTCTTGCTGTATAAATGGGTGCAAATGTAAGTGCAAATTAATAAACATAGTCGTTAGTACGTAGATCACGTACCACAGACATATGTATGTATTGAAAAGAACATGCTTCCAGCAATGCCACATTTTGACATTATTTGCGCATAAAGGCAAAATGAGAAGAAGTTGTAAGTGTTCTGTCTCATAGTGCTGTGATTGGTTGAAGGTTAATTCATATTCATAACCATAAATCATTGCAACTGTATGACCTTGACACACCCTAAACTGGAAGCCAGAATGTTTCTTTTAATATATATTTAGAGTATAGTTGGATATCAAGATATGTGGGGCTAACTTGTTTTAAGGAAATTGAAATGCTTTTGCTAAATTCTTTAAAGCTAACTTTCAAATGAAATGCTCCTTTTAAGTCAAGTTTTCTTAGACCGTAGGCGCTTGTGTCCACGTTTGCATTAAGAAGTTAACCAAGTAATACACAGTTATTGAAGGAAAGTTATCCTGTGTTGGAGGTCCGGTGCTCTTAATGGCCAGTTTGCATAATAGCACATTAACAGCAGGTCTAAGCACCCAGACCATTATGTTGTTTTTGGTCGTTGGAGAAAAACTAAGATGCAAATGGAAACCAATGGCAATTGGTTTGTTTTCTGCTATTGAGGTGGTAATTTGTTGTTTTATTTTGCTCAAGGTGATCCTATTGTGTGACATTCCAGTAAAAGGATTACAATAGCAGTTGAAACTGGCATTTACAGTTGAACTAAACTCTTGAGAAAGAAATATGTGTTCCTTAGGACTATAAACCTGAAGCTGCAGATAACACATTCACTACATTTTGTATAAACATTTAGAAACTCATTACTGGCAATGGTATTGTTACCATGTCCAAGCAAATGGTGCTATCCATGTAAATACAGCACAAATTATGTGCTCCAAAGTTGACAGGTAAAAAGGTAATTGAATCTGTTTTTATAGTACTGAAGTTTATGTCTGTTAATGAACCATGAAATTGACTTACGAACCTGTAGTGATCCTATTTTGAAAATTAGGAGAAAGAATGTAAATCATTTTCCCTACAGAATAAATGTGAACCATGTGGGTTTTGCTGGATTTCCATTGTTTTTAAGCACTTGCAGCCTTTTGAATTTATTATTAACAGTTTCTTTTAAAGTCTCAGGCCCGAAAAAAACTCTGCATTTCTTTGTTATTGCACTGTGGGTCTCCCTGACCTGGGGATGTATTCTGGGATTAAATTAGGACGCAAAAAACAAGTAGCATAGTACCTTCTTTTCAGCACGGTTCAGAGGAGTTGAGGGCTTGAGCAAGTTGTTTCACTCAGAGGGCTCCAGTACAAGGCCCAGTTGCATAGTTTACTTTACAGAAAATCACCGTAAATTAAAATTTGTTCTCATCCGATTGATTTATGGGTCACATGAGTTATTGAAAACACTTAACTTTATGTGTTTCTCGCAGTAGAGCCCAGAACAATTTTGCTGTTCAAAGTTCCAAAAAGAAAAAAAAGAATGCACACCGAATATTATTAAGGCATCGTCCTATGAAAATTATTTCAAAAACAATGAAATGAATAGGACGCAGACTCTATAATAATTTATTTGAAGCGGTCTACGTTTTGGCACAAAAAAGCCTTCATCCGTGAGCATTCACAGCAGGACAGAAGGGTGTGCCTGCACCTTCCAGACCCACTGACTCCTTTTTCCCAGCCTATTACAGAGATGTCTTTGTGTGCATAATGACCCTCCCTTTCTAGTGAATGTACTTTGTGCAGAAGCATATTTGCTTGTATTGATAATGTAAATTGTAATTCACATGCAAAGGATCTTGCCTCTGTTCATCTGTGTCTCACCTTACATACAGCCTACAACCTTTTCCCCTCTGAACTTGAACTTAACTTGTGTTGCAAGATTAAGGGAATTACAAGCATTACGCTGATTGGAAGTGGCAGCTGAGCTGTAGCAGACATCACCGAATTCCCATTTCAAGGTGCACAGGGTTTATTAAGCCTCCCCCATATTAAGAGATATTGATGTTATCTTCAGGCTTTCAGCAGGTTGTCTGCATGGCCAGACAGGAGAGTGACTTGAGGAAAGAGATATCGAAGGGATCTTTGCTGCTGGTGTGTGTGTGAACGCAGATTAACCTGGAAATTAAATGAGGCTTGTCTTAAGTGTGCTTCACTTGGCATTAAAGAGTTTGATGAAGGGAAGATATTGCCTTTCAGAACATGGATCACAGCTGTAAATGTTTGTGTTTGTTTGGAAAAGCACCTTATTGTGTGTGTTTCTAATCTTTTTAGACATATAAAAAGATGAGAATAGAATATCTAGTATGTATACAGAGAATTCATTTAAATGATGTTTAATTGGCAAGTTAAATCACAGAATAAGTACATGATTGTTAGTTTCAGGATCAGTTGCCAAACAGCAGCAACACTGGTTTTCCAAGAGCAATACTTTCAGAATTGTTTGTGACACTTGCGAGTTGAAATCTGATGTCACTTTTCTGCTAAGTAATATATTGCACATCAGGCTTTATTTGGAAGCAATTAAGGATTAGATTTTCCATTTTTTTCAGTATCGTTAGAAAAAATCTAACATTAACTTTGGTTTAAGTGAGCTGGCTGATTTAAAACATGTTTTGAAACATGTTTATTAGTAATACAAACTAGAAAGGAAGGTACAGGCATACAGTAGGTCAAAATGGAATAAAGTGGATTACATAATAGCTTAGTTATCAAGTTATGATGTGTTGAATAAAAATATGCTCATTATATTGTATAATTAGAACCTCTGCTTTCTTAGATCCATGCTTGTACGTGAAACGCTCTCCAATGACTGTACTAGTCTAATTTAGAAATCAAGCGGGTCACATTTTAGACGCTGCTTTTTATTATTTGATTCTATACTTTCACTTCTATAATCACTTCTCCTTCTTCATATTCTCTTAGAATCAAGCTGAAGTGCTCCGCCAGCTTGCTTGAGGTTGCTACAGTATGTGATAGGGAGGGGGAAACTCTGGAGCTGCACAAGACAGACTAGTGTGCATCCGTGCTAACGTAACGTCTCCTGTCCCTGCTTTCCCCGGGGTGCACTCGCAATTAACATCCGGCTTCTCTCCGTCCCAGGGTGCAAAGGCCTGCTTTCTGCGCGATATTCCTTTCTCGGCCATTTACTTCCCCTGCTACGCTCACGCCAAAGCTGCTTTTGCTGATGAGGACGGTCAAGTGGGCGCTGGGAGTCTGCTGCTTGCGGGAGTCTTAGCTGGTAAGCCCCCACATGGTCTTCAGTAGCTGCCTGTGACCACTGTCTCCATTGTGGTTTCCTAATTAGAATGTTCAGTGATTTAGCTTTGGTTTTCAAGCGTAGCAGCTGTGCCAAGTTCAGGGATATTTTCCACTTTTAATATATATGACCTGGCAGTTACAGAACAGTAGTAGGACCCGCACTGTATTGGAATAAGTGGTTCTTCCAGGTTGTAAATGCAAAGAAAAATTCTCTGCGTTATTTCTGTGTTTTTTTTAACCGATGCTTTAACTTTGAGTTTTTTTTCTTTTCTGGCTTATATCCAATCTTTTTTTTTCCTGTGGGTTTATTTTAGTTTTGTTTTTTTTTTCACAGACTTCTAAAGAAAACAGCTATTCAATAGAGACACTGATTATTACAGCCAAACCACCATGGTTTGGACAATAAAAGAAACAAAATAAATTCATTTTAAAGAACACCCTTTTTCAAAGGGGATTTTGTGCATCTTTCAGCTCACCAGCTTGGGTTGGACAACAGTGCACAGTGGAAAAGTCCTTTAAGTCAGGATAGTTTTTTTCAATCTGTGCACCGGCAGTCATGGTTAGAAATGGAAGAAAACTGAAAAATGAGTGGAGTACTTATAGTGCCAGTTTCACCACTTAGGTTGACTGACTGCCTGTTTAAACTTAAAGTCATTGCTAAAATATTTGATTAGAATTTGGCCACTTCTTTTCCCATCAATGCAGTTAATCCAATCACATTCCTTTTTTTTTCCTTTCTAAAAGAAGGCTCTATAATGGGGCAGCTTTATATCGTTTTGTGGTTTCTGGGAAAATAATGATTATAACTGGGAAAAGGCTGATAAAAATGCCTATTAAAAATGGGAGTGAGACACTGAAAAAAATATTTCAGCAGGACAACGGAATCAGTGAATCTTAGTCTGAGTAAATCTTGTTTTGGATTCATGAAGGTGTATATTAAAAACACCTTCATCAAACTGAACGTCCCCTGAGCAGTACTAATGTTGCGCACAAGTCATTGCAAGTTGCCGCTGTTAATAACTAGAACCATCTGCAGATTGAGCTAAAAACTGTCCACCTTCATCCCAGAGGGCGTTTTCAGTTATGTGATTAAAGCTTTTCTGCCTGACACTTGGGAGCTGTTGACATTGTATCTCTCTTTTCTGTCATGTGCTGTTATGTTTTTATTGATCTTTTCTTTGTTTTCTTTGTAACGTTGGTGTGAGCCCTTTTGGCCAGGTCATCATTGTAAATGAGAATCTGGCAGAGTGGATTCATCTGAATAAATACAGATTGTTTTCGTTATATTAAGAAAATCACACGACAGCAAAAAATTATATTTTGTACCAATAAAGGAGAAAGGTGCAGTGATAATTGGCACGTTTGAGGGCTTAATAGCTGTAGTGTTTATCAGTCAGCACAGTCCTGGTCATCAGTCATGGTATGAATAGATAATTCTGATGTAAGAAAGTCATTGACATCCAAAGAGGCTGCCAGACTGCATTGGTTGACCTTCAAAAGGGTGATTGAAACACTCAAAATAAAGCATGGAAGTAAAATGACTGGTGTTGTCTGAGGAGAGGAATGCCAGCTCATCAGCTTTCATTGTCTTGCTTCATAGACTTCTCTTCTGGTTTTATTCCAAAGGATGAAGTATGCAACAATGGGACCAGCTGACTTTGATCGCCATTTTACCAGCCTTTGAACAGGCAAACTAATCCTTTCCAGTTCTACAATTCTGTCGGGTTTAATTGTCCGTGCAATTAAAACAAATCACGCTCCATACCTTGGTCACTGCTAAATATTATTTATTGCAACACCAACATCAAATAAAGTTGTGACACATGGCAAGGGTTTCCTTTCATCTTTGCAGATGAACCTGGCACGGTAACGATCCTTTTAATTCCCCAGGTATGCCTGCAGCCTCCTTAGTGACACCTGCTGACGTTATCAAGACAAGGTTACAAGTGGCAGCTCGGGCCGGACAGACCACTTACACCGGCGTCACTGACTGCTTCCGCAAGATCCTTAGAGAAGAGGGTCCCAGGGCTTTCTGGAAAGGCGCTGGAGGTACGAGTCCTTAACAGATTTTCCTTAAGTTGTTATTTGAATGCCGAGCACGTTAGGACCCAACAGACATTTGCTTCTGAAGAGTTGTTTGCTCATTTATGTCTGCGAAGGAAGTTTTTCTCATGCAGCAGATCACGTTAATGGTGGGGTTTGTCTCCTGGTGTCTAATCATTTCTGTTTTCTGGCTTTGTAGCCCGAGTGTTCCGCTCCTCCCCTCAGTTCGGTGTCACACTTCTTACCTATGAGCTGCTGCAGAGGTGGTTTAATGTCGACTTTGGCGGACAGTAAGTTGGTGCTCTCATTTATTTCGCAGCTGGTGATTCCCAAATCAGCTTATTTTTCAAGGTGTAATAATCTTGGGGTGCGGGAGAGGTTCACAAAAAAGTGAATTAGCACTCGACAATGGGATATGCATACTCACGATATTTTGAGCGTACTGTATAAAGAAACATATCACTTGCAAATGCAACACACTCACAAAGTTATTTGCACTAAAATGCTAACAACCTGTCAAGTGCAGTGATATTTTATTGAACAGTCATGATAGTCAATTTATTGTGCTGCATATTTTTGCATTTGATCATTAACAAGGTGGTGTATTGGGAGAACTCGAATGCTAGAATGTGTGGCTGCCATTAGAAACGATAGGAGCCATAAATGTGTGACTCATGGTTAGCCCTGGTTAGCAGTTGTTGTCTCATGGCATCCTGTCATATTCCTCTTGTGAAGCCTGGATAGCCATGTGCCTCTTCACTGCTGCCTGATCCCTAAAATCATTCCAATTTATCTGGTAAACATTCCATAGGGTTCAGTCTAGCACGCAGGGCATCCACATCCTCATCCTGCTAACAAGGCGTTGTTACACAAGCAGCATGAGGACGTGCATTGTCCTGCTGGAATGTTGTCATGTCAAGATGAGCCTGCAGGGAGGGCAGCTAGTGAGGTGTCAGGAAGTGATCGATGTAGCAACGTGCAGTCAGGTTGCCATCGCAACACAACACTCCTGTCCAGCTCATCACACCTGGACAGACTAGCCTGTTGCACATCTGCACCACACCCGGTGATGCCCACCAGGGTGGTCTGGTTCATCACTAAACAGTACTCGACGTCACAGCTGTCAGGTCCACCTGAGACCTGACATTTTATCTTGATAAGTGGGGTGTTAAGGGTTTCTTTCTGTTTTTCTTTCTTTCACTACGCTTGACATTCAGCAGGTTAAATTGCCTCATTCCCTGTGCCTTATTATCGTTCTCACAGATGAGTCTCTCAAGTGTATCTTGGGCAGTCATAAATGATCTAGTAATCAAACTGATACCAAAGATACTTTGTCCACATCCAAAATCTGTAGATTTTATTCTTAAAAAAAAAATAGTGCATAAAGTGGTGTTTCTTTTGATGTTCAGTGCAGATATATCAGCACATCTAGAGAAGAAGTGAGCAGATTTTCTGGAATACAATCACAAATTTCTGATCGAAGTGCAGTTTTATTTTTCATTGAGTTTTGTGTTTTTTAAGAAGGACTCTGTCATGAGATCAAAATAAGTATAGGTCAACTGACTGCTACAGCATATTTGACTGGAAATCATATGATATTTACATAAAAGCTGCGACCAAAAATGAACGGTGTTTATTCATTCTGAACTCTTTAATTACAGATAGTAGAAAAAAGTGTATTCAAATTTCAGTTTTAAACATTCTGGTGATTTCTCAGCTTGATGATATAACCTGTCATGGTAGTTTGCCAATTTAGAAAAAGAGCAAAATAGTTGATCTGTTGAGATTTGCCCATTTGAATGAATATAGAGCCAGTTTCATTCTTATCTGTCTAGTAAGGTAACTACAGGATTTTTCATTCGAACTCCAGAACCAGCTGCAGGAAGAATTATTTCATGTTTATGAAAGAAAGTGTCCTACGAAGTGAAGGTGCCTATCATACAACTCTTCTTATTAAATCTAGTTTAGGGGTTTATTTACATTTTGCATGTCATTCTCATAACCCTAGAGAAATGTAGGCATTACCAAATGCGTTTTTCTAGCTGGTAGCGTACGTCATAGTTTTAATAGTGCATACATGTACCTTGGAATGAGTGAGTTTTCTCCACTATACTACACATACAGTAGTTCATAGTTCATCATGTCCATATGAAGATGTAGAATAATTCCAACATGACTCCTTGTGTTCCTCACTGGAAAGGTCAAAAGTGCTAATGTCCATGAATCATTCATTACATTTTATTATTTTGGCAAGAAGAAAGAAACAGCTGCCGTTGCGTGCTTATACAGTCACTTAACTTGTTTATTGTAACTGGAGGAAAATGTAAAGAATGAAAACAATCTTTTTTTCTCCTTTCCCTTTTGGCACAGCAAACCGAGTGGCACCGAACCCCGTCCTAAACCTCGAATCAGCCTGCCAGAACCGAATCCAGATCACGTTGGAGGTTTTAAGTTGGCCTTGGCTACGTTTGCTGGAATCGAAAGAAAGTTTGGACTCCAGTTGCCCCGTTTTGAGGCGCCAGCGCCCTCGTTACCAGCTCGGTCTTAATGGCCTGGGAGATCATCACTGGTTTCCAGTCCCACACCACCCCAGCAGTCACTGGGCTGCACTGTTTCAGCTGCTGGGGCATCAGAGAGCTTCCTTTCAACTCAATACTGTGAATTCGTATTGTGGCTATTCTAATATTCATGTCTTAAAAAGAACTGGAATATAGTTAATAACATGCTGTATTTTAATCCTTACTGTTATTTATTCCAGGTGTAGTATGAGACCTATTTAAGGAACTCATTTATATTCTTTTCTTTTCTGATATTTCTGAACACTGTGCTGCTGGTAGAGCTGCCTCCCTGCCTTAGTCACCAGGCATAGCCCATGTCCTGTTAAAAGTGCGTTGGGTGACTGATAAGCCAATAATACTTGTATTAACAAGACAGTACGGCATTGATGCTGTTAAGATAATGAATGATAATGATGATGAATTATCAAGTGTTTACTAGAATGTCTTTCATATGCATAAGAGAACATGTCTCATAGCCCTTTAGCCAGAACCCAGCTCTGTTAATAGACTGATAATGTTGCTGTTCTTAAAGAAGCTGGGATGTAATTTGCTTCATTGGTGAAAATAAAACCATGTCAAGCAAGCAGTACAAGCACATCTCAAGCATGATAAGTAAGGCCTGAGAAAAGAAAAGTATATTTCTGAACCTCTCATTGACTTGTCTTTGCCACTATTCTGTTAGGCATGTGAGTCATTTAACTGTTAAACTGTGAATGATAAAAAATGTTTAAAAAGTAAACTTAATCATTTAACCACTTGAATATATATTAATTTTTAATTGTCAATCAAATAACCTTGATTATCAATTTTTTTTTTGTTTTTAATGTCTTTCTTAGCCTTTTAAAATTTCTAGCAATATCATTTGTCTTTTTAACACAATAAAAAATGTCTGACATCCTGATGTACCACATGAGATGGTTTCATTGGTTTGTTAGTGAAGAATTTCCCAGCACTGATCATGGGGATACTAAACATACTGCCTTTCCTTTTTTCTTAATTGACATCTTACTGAAGCAAGTGGCTTGATTGGAACCTTTTTCATGCTTTTTTTCCTACTCTGTGTTCGAAGATAAGCTCCAAGATATGTATACTGTTTTAAGAGCACAGCCTGGAATGAAGGGCTCCCGTCACCAGTACTGATACTGTGCCAGTCAGGGTTGCTGGCTGCCACAGCTAGACTCTTCTAGGCCTGTCCTCTAATATACAAAGGGATATCCAACTGTTGAAGCTGCCTGATTTATGGCAGTACTTCAATGATTACACACTTCCAGAAGCACAGATAAAACAGCCCACTTTGGAGCCCTCACTAAACGTTTATACACAGCTGTCGGGGTCCTGGGGCTAGCCCACTTACCAACCCAAACCACTGTCAGGCAGAACACAAAAAATATCTTATTAGTCATCTTATTCCAACGGCTTACTACTACTCCAACTGCTGTTTTCCTCTCTTTTCCCTATGGATTTTGGAAGCCACTGCTCAACCTGCTCTCCACACAGACCTGAGCTTTGTCCTCAAAAGACACATGAGCTGAGCCTGCCACACCCTTATATATACCAAGGCGTTCTCAGTAGGGAATGGTTGTGCCATGTAAACTAAGATAGCCATCTTGGTAGTTCTGTGGCCTCCTGGGAGTTGCAGATATTCTCAACACTTGTTGAAACAAGAAGGACTGGGATCCTTCTGGGAAAGGCAATAAGAACATAAGAAAAAGGCCATCTGGCCTAACTAGCTTATTGCATTGCTAGAAATTAAATGATCAGAGCATCTCACTCAGCTGTTTCTTGAAAGCATCCAGTGTATCAGTTTCACCAAAATAACTGCACAGCTTGTTCCAGGCTCTATGTATAACAAAATGCCTCGTGTTGTCAGTTGTAAATGTACGTCCCTATAGTTTCCACCCATGGTTTGTTTTTCTTTTAGTTCTCATGAGCAATGGGTTGACTGTTAATTACTTTTGAGGATTTTTCCACTAATGGAACCAGGTTCTCTAGTACTTTTCTCTGTTTAAGATTAAAATTATTACATTCTTTTTAGCCTTTCGGTGTAGTACAGTTCCTTTAAGCCCCAAAATGTGTCTGGCAGTTCTTATTTATACTGATTGCAGGTTTTCTAAAGTGGAGATTAAATATGTACAAATATTAAAAATGAGGTCTTCCTAATGCATTGTACAATTTTAACATAGCGTGTCTTTTAATTCTTCACTTCGACTAGCTTAATATTGCTTGACTTTTTTCTTACTCCCCTACATTCTGTAGAGATCAAAATTTTCAGCATAGACACTTCTTTTTCAATGATAACATCACTTCCCATTTAGTATTCTACAGCTTTTATATAGTTTTCCTACCACCTGCAATTTGAGAATGATTCTTTTAAAAGGACTTTTATCTAAAGCCTTTTGAAAATGTAAATATACCATACAGTTTGATACCATTTCTGCTCAATTCATTTTGACTATCCCCTAGAATCCTATTGCTGTAGAGAAGACCATTAGATCATTAGATTACTTAACATTGAAATACGTGTGAAGTTTTAATAACATCATAATTCAGCACTTGAGCACTTTTCAAATAATTCAGCAGTAGCACTTTAGAGGCTGCAAATTGTAGCGTAAATGGATAGCTGTGATTAATGCCAGCATATCTATTAATAAAACACAAATATATGAGAACAATCTCAGTTTTGTTAATAATCGGGCGATTACCATTCAGAAGGGGTCAAGTTCCTGCCAGGGTATTAACATTCATTGACAGGTCTGACACAGGTTATTGTAACTTTCCAATCACTTTTCTTCACGTCAAATTTAGTTATTAAGTCATCGGGAGGTGGTGCCATTCCCACCTCTGTGCCCTGGAGCTTTCTTCTCATTCTGCAAGTACTGTAGACCCCCCAACATATTCTGTACGATGCTTTTTCTTAACGCGTCTGCCCAACTCTGGCCTTTTCCCAGGCAGGTCGATGGGTCTGTAACTGGGAACGTGCTCGTCGCCCTAGCTGTGCAGAGCGAGCAGGGAGAGCACTTACCTCAGGAAGTAGTTCTCATTCGCAGCCCTCCTGGGATGTGGTCACGTCCATTGATGTGGTTGCTCGACATGTCAGAGCTGCTTCAGAAGCAAAACATGCGACAGAATGCAACGCAGCCACAGGCTTTAAAGAGCTCCTTTGATGGGCTCCTGGGCTTGAGAGGAATCCATGGAGTAGGACAGTTATACAGCTTCTATGGTGTTTTTTTTTTTGGTGAGTCTGTGAGGAGTGCTTCTAACATGCAATGCGAGAGACACCGTGTTAATGCACCTTCTGGAATATCTCTTGCTCTTCCAGATTTTCAATGATTCATTGGATCAGGGTAAAAATATAGCTGAAAAGGACTTGAGGTTTCTATTTATACACATTCATTATTGGCCTCCTTCCAGGAACAGAGATTATCCCTGCCCTGCCTTGCTCCTAGGTCTTTTAACTCTAAACTAGGCTTGCTTGCCTTTGACTGTGCACATTTTCATCACAAATACAGTGAAGTCAAATTTCTCAGCTTAAGTTCCTTTTGATCTAGATAAATTCCTCTTTTGTGGAAACTTTACCACATCTATAGAGCAGAGTGGGATGAACTGCCTTCGGGTTGTGTCAGTGCTGCTGACACTTAAGCATAATGAGATTTTAATGTGACAAAGGAGTCTCAGGAACCAAAGCTGTCTCCACAACTCAATCAGCAGGTTGCTGGTGAACTATTAAGAAGCTCCTGGGTACCAAAGGCTGCACCGGAAGAAATTAACTACTTTCTGTTCAAGCCAGTGTTTTAAGCACAATTTATAACTTGTAAGCTGACAGTGGACAGCATCTCTTCAGCATAAATACTGTATATGGAACATGAACAAAAGCCCACAACTTGCTGTCCTCACTTTTAAAGACACATTATTTTTCTTTTGAAAAAACAATTTACAAACTAGTTGAAAGGCACCTTAATGTTCTACCTTTTTTTATTCATTCCAAAACTGTTTTTTTAGTATTGTCTCCTAGGAAAATCAAACCTCGTATAATAAACAATAAAAAAGGAACAGAAAATAACCATGTGTTATTTATTGGCAACATTTTTGTTTTCTTGCAAACTAATAGACATTGCATTTGAACTGCGGCCCAAAAACAATACAATAATAAAGCATTTAAATAGACAGGAGAACCTCATAACCAAGCTTCTTCCTCATGAAGAAGGTAAGCCAATTAAAAATACCCTCATGTTTCAACTTTCAGTGAAGATAACCTGATCTGTAGACATTTATGACACTTTACAACATGTTGCAAGAATTATGTAGAGACTCCAATAAATACATTTCATGCAGTACTCTGCATTGAATAAAAACAACAATATGCATATCGTACAAGCATTCTGCATGTCAGATACCAGTGTGAAACACCACATCTTAAGTTACTGGCTCAGTCCCACACTGGGTAAATAACCACATCTGCACATCGTCATATTCAGTCTCATATGGATTTAATAGTAGTTGTGCTGCCTGTAAATACCAGTTTCACCAAAGGCCTCTAACCAATAAATAAAGCTACTATATATGAAAAAAAAACACTAAATATTAGGAGTTGCTTACATGGATAAGCTATTGTCAAAATTCTAATCACAAAAGTTGCTTGCAAGGGAGAAATAGAATATATTATCCTTTGAAACTCACTGCAGCTTGGATTAAATGTCATGTACACCATAGATTGGGCATCGGTGCACTGCACGTGATACAGGCATTTTAATTTAATGCACGACACCTAACACTGTGGTTAATGAATATGGTACTTGCATTGTCACCCCCTTAAGCTCTGACTCGGCAGCAGGAACTATGCGGCCAGTTCAACAGGCCCCTCCTCCTCCCCGTCAGCTCTGTTGGCACGTATCTCCACCAGGGTCCTGGCAAACCGGGTCCAGTCCTCAGCATGGGGGACAGCCAGCTGTTGACAAGACGACAACAAGCTTATTTCAGGCAGCTTTCGGTAGACTGGAACTCACAATCAGAACCACTCACACGACATGAAAAGACATTAGTTAGGCCCTGTTTTACACTTGTTTTCTGCTTAATCAAGACATAGAAAAGGGCTGCAAATGAGAAGAGGCAACGTGTCCCCAATTTCTCACTTGGTTGCCTCAAGTAGTAGCTTATTCTAGGTGTACATATTATATGTCTCATCAAAGCTTTTCTTCAAGGATCCAAGAGAAACCCTTTGAAGTCCAGGCCTGGATATGACATGGCTGAACTTGGAAGTATCAATCTAGTGACTGAACACTGATGCCTGTGATCTGGTCCTCTTACAGAAGATTTCAGGAGCCATTGGTTGTTTCTGTCTTTTCCTCCCACTGTCCAGCTGTACAATTCAGAACTAGCAATAATGACTCAAACTACATTCCTAAACCTCCTCAGCTTTAAATCCCAAATAATCTTCACTTATTTAAATGAATGAACAAAGAATATCATCACATTTTTTGTTTTGAATCTAAAACTGTCCATATGATAGGAAACGTGGAAGAAGCATCTTTTTCACTAGGAGAATCCTCCACATTTAAATAAAATCAGTCTACGGTACAGCCTTCTGCATTTTTCCTCATTTCAAGATTATGGGGTTTCACCTACTGTGGTTTAGATGGAGACGCAGAGAGCTTACAGTCTAAGCCCTTGTATGTGTGCCTTGTAATTATCCATTTTTGCCACTTGGAGTTTTTTTTACTTTATTTTTTAAAGAGACTTTTAAAAGTTCTTTATACTTTTCTGTATACTGTACACTTTCCTCATGTCCATACTGAAAGCATTTTTTAAATTATTGTTACTGGGATTATTTGGACTAGAATTTGAAATAACCCTTCATTAGGACATGTTTAAGGATTTTTAGGTCAGCAAATTCTTGGTCTCAATCAGGATTTTAAATTACTTTCTTACTGACACAGCCCAACAAGTAGGACTTGGATCCCCAAGTTACCTCTCATTCTCGATCCTTGAGGTACAAATGTCATGCCACCTTTACTCTGAAGCAAAACACAGTGTGCCAGGTACTATGAGTATAACTCTGGGAAAACACTGCTTCAGGTACACTATGGGCACACTACAGTAATATTTCTGACATCTAATCCTTGACATTAGAAATGCCATATTCATATTCCTATTCCTTATACTGTAGGTTATTAGGTGTGTCAATGCCAATAACTGTCGAAAACAAGGGTATGATGACATTTTTATTCATTTTACATTTATGAAAGTTAAAACTTTGAGTTGAAAATACAGTAATTATTTTATTAAATGCATAGGAATTTATTTCAGAAAATAAATAAGTTTGGCCATACGGTTAGATTCCATTGTGAAATGCTCGCCACCCAAGTAGAAACCTTAGAGGGTGCAATTACAGTGATATAAAAAGCACAAAAGGGCATCTCAGGCATTCACCCAACAAGACTGACAGACTCTAGCGTGAGGGATCACTCTCTGCATGTGGTACGAGACAAGAAATGTACTGAAATTTTAAAAAACATGTATTTAAAAAGCAAATATAAATAAACGTGCCAATGCATACAGTAAATACACAGAACATGGACGTTTTTTTTAAGTGTCACATTCTCTGTGTAGGGTTGTCTTACAATGATACACTGGGTATAGGTTACACAGAAAACTGGAAAATATCTTGTGGCCTCCAAAGGGCTGGTACAGTACTGCATTAATTTGATGTATAGGTTGATAAAAACGAGGACTTGTCAAACGCTTTTTTCAAAATGTCAGCTATTCAAACTTTTTATTGGAGCGCCTAGGAAAAGACAGTGGTTTTCCTCCCCCGCATTGCTCAGACATCAAGGCCCTTCAGCTTCACTTACTTTATTGATGACCAACCATTATCATTAACCCTAGACCACACGTTAAACCAGCCAGTCTCCAATTATATTGCTTCAGAGAACTAAAATTAGAAAACCCACGCTGAAATAAAACCAGAGTCACAAGGACTGCAACATGAAGATGTGGAAGTTACTCTAGATCTGGAACTATTTAATCACGTGTGTTAGAAGAGACAGATAAAAAAAGGAGATGCTGTTTGCTTTAAACACACACACACACACAACATACAAAAACTGTTTCCTCTCAATACAATTCCATTGCCCAAAATAAATGATGTGAGGCAATGGGGGTGGTATGCTGGTATAGTACCGCTGCCTCACAGCTCATGGTATCATGAAACAGGTGTACTAACTTTGCATCAGACATTGGTTTAATTTCAGCTTTGGTGCAGAATCAGAATATCACACATGTGCCTTAATGGAAAACCGTTTAACCTCTGAAAAGCCGCTGAAACTAAAATTAAAAAAAGAAATTAAATTGACAATTCTTATCTACTCCAAGGATTTCATTTGACTGAGTGAAGCAATCTGCAATGGGAAACAGAATCTCGTTTTGTAGTATAAAGTACTTCAGGCAAAAATTGTCTCAATAAGTCTAATCAAAGGTACAGTACTTATCCTTGTTTCTATTATATGGAAGAATCTAAAGGATCACAGTAGATCATTTTCACTTTACTGGAGGACTCGGTAAAGTATTAGGATGATCAATATTTTCACTAGTGACGTCTTCACAAAGTAGATATATGCATGGCTAGGTCAATTATAAGGCAAGCATTCACACAACATGACTGGCAGATGCCTCTCTGTGTGTGAGAGGGGCAGGGTGGTAGAAGATGAATGCATGTGCACATGTTTACCTCTCCAACATCGTAGATCCAGACCCGTCCCTCCGAGTCTCCTACTGCCACCTCCTTCCCTCCCGCCGCCCATCTCACTCGGTTCAGAGCCGACGCCCCCTCGATCATCACACTCGCCGTCGGCACCTGCGCAGATCATAACGCAGGAGCTGTGTTTAGCCCTCGCCTGACAAATAATGTGCAGGTAGAGCAGGCCAAGCTGGAAAAGCACAGCAATGCCATACTGACACATTATTTGCAGTTCATGGAAAAAGGGAAACAAGAAGCTGTATTAAAAGGCATCAGAGGTCCTGAACCCTGATCTCTGTGGCTCACAGTCCAGCATATTAAATCTGCACTGCATGATTAAACTGGTCCACCTTATTAGACTGCTTTAACTCTTTTTCTCAGATTCTTGACAACTTAAAAGGTCTGGAAATCCTGCTCAAATCTGGCTGGTATCCAAGATCCTTGCTAACGACCCTCGAATTTGAAGATGTCTGCTAAGATCATTTCTTTATTCATAAAGACCATACAAGTGTTTGTTTCCACCAGCTGGATTCCCAAATTCATGCATTAGCACAAGGAGTACTCAAGCTGAGAGAAGTATTACCAGAATGGTTCCACATATAAATACATCCTGAAAGTACATTAGATTCAACTTGAGGAACCTACTTTAGTTTTTTCACAACCCCACATCTAACAGAGGACAATGTTTCACTGGTCTTGAAAAAAAGGCCAGAAGACTTCAGAGCAGTGGGGGTTCAAATAACTGGGCGGGTATAAATGTTCTGCATAATGGTCTCACAGAGCTCTAGAGGTTGATTAAAAATTTTACATTATATGTTATTGACTTTTCTAGCACTTGACTTGTTTGGGCTCAAATACAGCACATTGCTTTAATTGAAAAATGTGTCCGTTTGATGTTGATAAATCACTTTTGCAACTGGCCATCAGAATCTTGTGTTGAAAAAAACAGGTGCTATCCATATAAAGACGCAGTACTGTAATTTAAAAATTAACGAAGTATAACTTAGTTTCAAATGTACTAATAATATTAGATGCTGATATGATGATACCACTCTAAAATTACTGTCAACAAAATGTTGTTATTCTTTAAATATAATAGTACCAGAGAAGAAGCCAAAATCCTGCCATCTACTAGGATATGACTGCCTTGCTGAATCTTCTACGATTCATGTGACTGCCTGAAGAAAAAATGCTGGCAAGGTAATACCTTACAAGACTTTATAATATTTTCTCAAAATAAATTATTTTCTAGCAAGCATGATTTTGGCATGTTATGAGAAGAAATCAATAAAACCTTATAAGTGAAATTTAGTGAGAATAACATCTTTAAATAGCTCTGTTTAGCCAGTTTAGTCCACTTCTCCCTGCTGCTCAGTGGCAATTTGCAATATTAATAATAATAATTGCTAATACTTCTATAGCTTTTTTCTGGACACTCCACTCAAAGCGCTTTACAGGTAATGGGGATCCCCTCCACCACCACCACCAATGTGCAGCCCCACCTGGATAATGCGATGGCAGCCATAGTGCACCAGTACACTCACTACACATCAGCTATTAGTGGGGAGGAGAACAGAGTAATGAAGCCAATTCATAGATGGGGATAATTAGGAAGCCATGATTGGTAAGGGTCAATGGGAAATTTGGCCAGGATGCCGGGGTTACACCCCTACTCTTTTATAGAAATGCCCTGGGATTTAAAATTTTTAATGACCACAGAGAGTCAGGACCTTGGTTTTATGTCTCATCCAAATCACGGTGCCTTTTTACAGTATAGTGTCCCCATCACTATACTGGGGCATTAGGACCCACACAGACTGCAGGTTGAGCGCCCCCTACTGGCCTCACTATCACCTCTTCCAGCAACAACCTTGGTTTGTCCCAGGAGGTCTCCCCTCCAGGTACTGACCAGGCTCACACCTGCTGACCTTCAGTGGGCTGCCAGTTGTGAGTTGCAGGGTGATATGGCTGCTGGCGACATTGTAATATGATCATGTTGTAATATGATAAAATTTGGATCCGTATCACTGCTCAGTATGAGACTGCATGTCACAGCTACTGGATTACGCAATGTCTTCTCTTCTTCAGTCATGTAAGGGGAGGAAATGCAATGATTAAAAAACACAAAAGGAAAACAACCAGAAAGGCCTTCAGTGGCAAGTGTCACTACAAGAGGTGTTAGAAATCTTTAAAAACAAGATGACCAACAATCGTCAGAACCTGAAAGATGGCAGATCGCCTGCAGCTGTTTTGGGATCTAAAAGTTCTGTTCACAGGCTAAACGAAACAATATGATCGACTACTAAATGTCCCGAAGGGAGATGAGAGTAGCTGCCTCCTGTGAGAGCAGGCAGTTTTGATTCTGGGTCGCTTTGTGTGGTCCGCTTTGTGTGTAAAGAATAAATTACATTGTACGAAATAAATCCTAAGTATTATTTGGCTTGTCCATCTGATGTAAATTGCAAGGGGCAGTGTCTGTCTTGCATTCCCTAATGAGCCACCCAGGCTCCAAAGACACAGTGGAAGTATATATAAAAAATAAAAAGGAAAAAATGCAAGCTAACAGCAAACTTAAAATTGAAGACACAAAACTCCTTGGAAATAAAAGCCTGGGCGTTTCATTCACATACAGTACACTATCCCTGCAGATTGAAACTGAGGTGTATATTTTAAATTAAATTGGTAAAAAGGACTTTTTATGTGTATTCTGGAATCATGTTTCTAATTTGAGAAGAATCCCAGTGCGTGAGAGAGTCCAGAAAGCGAGTGTGACCAAAGAACAGAGATGATGCACTGTAAACCTCAGGAGAACAGAGGTGGCAGCTGTAGCTCAGCTGAAATACCACAGGTGAAAGCAGAATACAAACGTCTGAAGAACTCAAAGGCATCGAGTCATCGGGTCTTTCTGGGTCAAAGAAAAGGCATCGGATTTTGAAACTGATAGCCACAAACTACAGCTGTACTAAAAAACATTAAAAAGCATTAACTAGGATAATTTTGCTGTGCATTTTGAACAGAAATTGAAACCAGATAATCCGTGCTCAGTTAATAGCATTATGGTAAATGTTTAAGCTGATAACAAAAGATGGCATGCTGCAATTCACCAATGGCCTGTGCATCCATGTATGTTTTCAATAAAGTAAAATGATGGAAAATTCAAGACATCCTTTTACTCCCTTTTGTCTGCAGTTCTGCACTGAGAGGCTCCTTTTCATACAGCTGTTTGTGGAGCAGTGTGTGAGCTGTACAGCTCTGTGTCTGCTGCTCTGAACGAGATTAGCCATGAACCACAACATGATTAGCCTTCTCTCGGAATTAGACAATAAATGCTGGTGTCCTGCAGGATGAAGTCGGAATTGAAAGAAACACCATGTTAGTGAACACTTAGGTATACAGTATAAACAGGTGAGGCATCCTGGATGAATGGAGTTTTCTTATATTCTCTTTCTCTTGGCTCAATTCAAAATATTTACTTTTATCCACTAGTTGAATGCTTTCTATCTATAGTTATTCTGCAAGAAATACCATAACTGCAAACTTTGATCTATTATAGCATTAAGCTGGGAAGCATTTTGAAATGAGAGTCAAGCAAATCGTTACTGAATAAGGTGCCAGCATTTCTTGAGACTTCAAAATAAAGAAGAACTACATGTCTGCTCGCATTACATCTTAAATTGTCATTTGATAGTGAAAATAAAAGCAGAAATAGGAGTTTAATATCAAATAAGTAAGCTAATTTCGTGTACTGTAAATCATGAGTTCTTTCAAAGTTTATATTAAAATGAAACTAAATGACACAAGAACAGCAGTAGAGTGGGTTTCAACATGTCATAATCAGAGCGTCTGTGAAATGTGGTATTCTTGTTCAAACCTGGTAAGCAATTCATCTGTAAAAACTGTAAAAGCCAATACCTCAAAAAAACAGCTAAGACAAAAGACCAGAGTAGAGGCAGTCACCCTTCCTCATGCTGTCTGGGCTCATGACTTATAATTAGAAAGGAGGATTCTCTTTCTGGCTTGGACACTTCAAAAGCCTTCCCTATCAATCAGTGCACTAACAGTAAGAGCAGGTTTCATTGCTGGTCAAACTGTTACTGATAGGTCTTCAATTTGATTGTCAAAAGAGAAGGAATGCCTTTGAGTTACTTCTAAATTACTAGAGTTCTCCCACTTCTTTCCTGCTAAAGAAGTTTTGTTTTCTTAACTTGTATATGTTTTATTTGAGCTAAATCAAATACTTTTTTGCACTTTTAAAAGCCACGGTATATGTGCTTATTTATTCTAAAATATGATTAACTTGGTAATATTTTTAAACACCTGTGTTTTTAGTAGAGTGAAAATAAACTTTTCATTTCTTAAATGCTTTTTCTTAACAAAAATTAAGAAAATTATAAGCTCCTTAAATGATTCATATTTCTATGCAGATGACAGAACATGAATGCAATCTACCACATAACTGCTGTAAATTATATAATGTCTTAACTTATTTCTCTGCTGGTAAAAATAACACATTATTGTCAGCAGAACTTGGAAAAATATAACTTATAACACAAACTTAGAGACACATGCACATAAACACATTTAAATATGAACAGGCAGCTCTTTATCTACAGTACTGCACTTTTTTAAACTGGTACCGAAATGGTTTCAGTAAAGCTTATGGGAAACACCCGTGGAGACAGGAATTACATTGAACATTAAATTTTGATTCTGGCCGGTATCCAGCTCTGTAGCTCATTCTGCTGCTTACATTATATGAAACGTTGGTGCTGAGATGAGAAATGTGTTGGTGTGGCTCCGCACTAACAGCAGGCGGTGCGAACTCACCTCTGTGTCATTATTTAGGTTCCACAGATCCAAGCGGCCCATCCCATCCACACACGCAAAGAGTGCAGGATGCACTGGTGACCACATGACGTCGTAGACATAGTCAGCATTGTCTTCAAAGGAGTAAAGTGGCTTGTTGTGCTGTAAGGCGGAGAGAGCATTGAAGACTTTGTGGCGCTACTGCAGCCTAAGGCTGTCTGGCAAGTCTAATTAAAAACTTTGCACATTTTGCAAAGTGTCATAAAACCCAGGAGATGAAAGTCCTGCAAAGGTGTACTGTAACTTTAATGTAGCAGCTGTCGTGTGCAGAAGGAATAAAAAGACAAGAAGAGAAAGAAAGAAGAAAAGAAAGAAAGAGCCCCCAGAATGCCAGAGTATTGCTCAACAATTTCCAGACAGGTAGAGGAAATACACTTCAGGGCTGCCTGCTCTAATGCACAAATGCCTTACACTGCGGTCCAGGATGACAGGAGTTATGAGATTCTGCAAGTAAATAACAGTGCGAGAAGGGAATTCAGCCTGGAATCTTCACCACATTAGATACAGACTGCCATCTAGAGAACATTCTGAACAGCGCAAAACATAAGAACATAAAATGGATACAAACAGTAGAAGGCCATTCTAATTGATAATGAGGCTCCTATCCACCCATTTCTTGAGAGAGTATTAGTTTTAACAACATGGCTGGGTATCTTATTCCATAATTCTCTTACTTTTTGTGCCTTCTGTTCGCACTTGAAACTTTAAATCCATAAAGTCCATAACGCTAGCTTTATCAATGCCTTTGAGGATTTTGAAAACTTCCCAGTTCCTTCTCTCTTTTCTCTGTTCTCTGCTCAGGACTAAAAAGATTCTGTTCCTTCAGCCTCTCAGTGTGGGGCATTGCTTTAAACCTGGGGATGTGTCTGGTGGCTCCTTTCTGGATGGATTCTAGAGAAATATCTTTTTTGTAATGTAGTGACATCTCACACAACCACCTAAAAGGCTGCCTGAGCAAACTTATATCAATCCTGCTTTCACCAACATTAAAGACATTTTAATTAAGTGCTTAAAGGCAGATTAAGGTCTTAGAGCAGAAAGCAATGCACCAGCTGGACAGACAATGATCTGTCAAACACTTGGAAAATTTTCACAACCTCTGAGACAAGCTTTCATATTTTATCTCATTTGGCTGACACTATCTTCAACATTTTGAATCAAAAACACTTAATATTCCAACACTTTTTTAAAGTTTTTTCATTTCCCTTACTTATCTAGGGGTGTCTTCAATAGTACAATACAGTTTATTCATAGTTTATACCACTTAAATTAAAAGCAAATGTTTATGCAGCATGATTTGAACAAATATATCTTGTTTTGCGATAAGCAGCAGCATTCAACTGATTCAGCTGCAGGTGGAGTTTATAAAGGTGTAATTTATTCAAAATAGTTAAAAGAATAGAGGCAAGATTGGCAAATTGGACTACACCTAAAGTAAACTGCATTTACTTTGCAATAGGTGTTATGATGGTGTTAAATTGAGATAAATGAAAGACTTAAAGTCATATTTCTGTGCTCTCTCTTGGGTACAGTATGTGTACTCTGTCTTCTGTGCAGGGCAATGGATCACCAATGGCTGTGCCCTACATGGTTCCGCTCTTACTTTTTGGTACTCATACAGTATATAGTTACTTATACATTCAGTGCTAATTGGACACTACAAACTCTTGAGCGCTACTCTTGGAGACGTCTCCTTTGCGTTTAGTTTCTGCATGTTATAAAGGTACAGAAGGATTTCCAGGAAGTTCATTTGACTACTTCAGTAGCCCTCTGCATTTTCCTGGGAAGTGCAAACCACAGCTTTTGGGGAACTCTTCTCTATGTTTCAACTGTTCAACTGTAGATTTATCTGCTTCATTTTTATTACATATTTATTACACATTTGCAATATTTCATCAGATTCTCCTTCTTCTGCCAATAAAACACTGCAGGTTTCTCCCTATTCGCTAGCTACTGGGATCCTCAATCCCCTGAGAGCTTCATGTCTTCCTGTCTGACTGACTGCCGAGATCAGTACAGCTGGCTCCCATCACTACATGTACAGCTTCTACATAACACAGCAGCCTGGATGAATGATCGTGACGGTGTTTGCATTTGCATAGTACTTTGCATGCCAAAGGATCTTGGAGCACGTGACATACACAATGGGAATCACTTCATTCACCAATGTAGTGCAGCAGCCCCAGGGCACAGCAGCTCAGGTAGAGAAATGAGAAACTATTTCACCAGCTGAATTAAACACAGCATTTAAGTAGGCCAAATTGTGCAAGACCAAAGGGGAATTTTTCCAGGAATCTAGTGGTATCATCACTAGTCTGATGGATGGTGTCATGGGATCTGAAATGATCAAGAACTCAGGACCTTGGTTTAACATCTCAACCAGAGGATGGCACCTCCTACAGCACTGATTTGGAAATTATGGCCCCGAGCAAAGAGGTCCACCAGTTGTTCCACAAGCATCATTTACAGGAGGAGCTGCAATGTTTTTATATGTTTAAATGGATTTCGTTACAGCTCTTCCATCCCAGTATTGACCAGCCTTGCCAGGGTCACTATGGTGCTGCTTCAAATGGATAAATGTCCTTGAAATGGCCTCAGCTATGTAGTGATTTCAGTTACTCTCTGAATTCATTCTGTGACAATATTCTTATAAAAGTTTTTTTTTTTACGTTTTATAATATATTGCTGTCTGTGTTTTCACAGCATTTCTAACAGCAGCTGGGAATCTGTTCTGTCCCGAGTACATTCCTCCTCAGTCTGTGCTTGGAAAGGCTGATCCAATTTGGAGTTTCAAACCAGCCTCACCTCTCTAAAACTAAGTGAGCCAGATTCCATCCTGGAATGGACCCAGCCTGTGACAAATGCAAACAAACACCTGCTTCTTTTTTCCATATGTCTTCCACTTGTACTGTGCTGACTCTTTCTCTGATGTGCTCACCATACCCATTGATCACTCACAGAAGGAGTCTTAATCTTGGATTCTCCAATTCTGTCCTTATTTCAACTGCTGGGCAACTGTTAGGAAGAAGTATCCTTGGGGACTGAACTTCAGGATATTACTGTATCCTGAAGTTCCTGAACTGTACATGTGACTCTGTATTGAATAAAGTGGTTGCAAAATGAATAAATAGTTTTTTTTGCACACAGTCCCTTAAAATTGTTCATTAATTTAACAAACATCAAATGATTTGTTCCTTTGTTCCTTCAACAACCATTCTTTTAGGCAGTTAACTGGTAGTCCAATGGTACAGTATTTACAAAACAACCAAAGTTCAACACAAATATAACTCTCTGACAGCACTGGTAATCTGTAATTTTTATTTCTTGAGCATTTCTTCCGCGCAATATGTGAGAATCTAGAAATGCGTGCATTACTTCGTTAAACCCAATTATTATGGTTACTGTTAATTTGCAGCTGAGCAGCCAGAAGATTTTTAAATCCTTAAGGCGCCACAAATGAAGTTGCTTATTATCCGCAAGAAGGAATTCAAATACATTTGCAGGCTTTGACTAGTGTCTGAGGAATCAAAAGGCAATAATGGTGTCAGCAATCCTACTGCCTCAAAAGCAGAATTTTCACTGTTTAATCTGTCGATTTTCATAAGTCATGCTTTTCAGAATTGCATGCAAACAGGTTCAGAAATAAACTATTTAGAGGTTTCACCTATAAAGTATTATTCCATCCATTCATTTTATAACCACTTTATCCAATTCAGGAAGGAAGGATACATGCAAACGTCCTGACAGGAGGCCAGTCCATCACAGGGCACACGTAGACACATGGGCCAATAAAGCTACCAGCATGTCTTAGTACCATGGGAGGAAACCCACGTGAACACAGGGAGAACATACAAGGTCCACACAGACAGCACCCCAGGAATTGGGCCCAGGGAGCAATGCTGACTACTGCTTCACTGTGCCGCCCTGATGCCTATTACTAAAACACCCATTTAAAGATATTTATATACTGTATATATTTACCAGCTCCATAGAAACACACTACATACAGACTTGTGGTGGCGTTGCAAACCGTTTCATTATTCTTGGACACGAGAGGCAATCAATGTCATAGTACCTGAGTGAGTGAAGAGTTTTGCTGAACTTAAAGAAGTCCTCTTCACTATCAGAACTTTTTTTCTAAAAAATAAATGGAAGATTTCTTCTAAGACAGCGACTTCATTATTTAATAAAAGAAACCAAAAAAGTCACTAATTCTAGCTCATTACAATTTCCTTTTTTCCCCATTTAATTTAGGACAAAAGAAAGATAAGATGGACATAAAAATTATTTATTGTATTTACAGAGCAATGTTCATCCCAGAGTGCATCACTCAAAAGAGGGGACTCATTCCGTCGCCCTCTGAAGTGCAGAATTCGGGATATTCATTATTTTCTTTATGAAGTATCTCACAAAGTAACATAAATTCCCTTTTTTTAGTACTGTGCTTTTTAAAACTGTATAAAAATACACTCTGGCTGTTGTCTTATTCATGGTTTGCCTCTGTGACTTCAAACTGTCTAAATTCAACAATTGCTTATGAAATATATGTTTATGAAAGAAGCCTGTAAATATTTGTCAAAAAGTAATTGTTAGTCTGATTGGGAATGCTACAAATGAATGCAAGTGTATGTATAGGTTTCTGTTGGCCCTGATACAGAGAGCTGCAGGAAAAACATTTTTGAAAAGAAATAGACTTTCTTTTTGCAATGCTTACTGAATGGAATCAAATTTGTAATCATACACAGAAGCTACTGTATTATTCAGATTGTATTTTCTTTTCATTTTTAATACATTCTGATACACTTTTCCAATAGCTTTCATAAATTTTGATTTAATGCATAACAAATGTTACTCGTTGCGATCTCTTTCTGCAAAACCTGGCACATTCAGAACCTTTGACTGTGTCAAAAAATAAACATTAACTGGATAATGTTTGAAAGCTAAGCTCGTGCATTTAGAGTGACTTTCAATTTCACACCAAACTCAATATTTTTATAGCCGCAACGTTTTGCAGAGTTTTAAATGACGTTTTATGCGTGTTGGGGTTTCGGCAAATGGAAGGATCTTTGTCATTAAAAAAATACATGTATAAACTTTCCAAGATTGAGGAACGGTGGGCAAATGTCAACATCTGGCACGCAATGAGACAATGTCAAATAAGCAGAAGTCAATCAGAGAAGGTGTGTGCTGCACTGCAAGCCATGTCTGCAGATACAGGGAAGATTACATTCTTGTGGTTTCTTTCTTAGGAAGCGAATTCTTTTTGGGTGAGTATGAAAATGAAGCTGAGCACTACTGTGCTGATAGTTGGTTAGGGGGTTTACGACTCTGTGCCTAAATCGGGACAGTGGGACACAGAAGACACCTTGCTGTTACAGACAGTGTATGCCACTTGGCAATGCTTCAAAGATGCATGATAACTATGCCAGGGATTCCCAATCCGGTTCCTGGAAGCCCCCACATCAGCTTCTTGTTCCAGCCGAGCACCCAGTTACACAACGGAACCCTTAACTGACTTAATAATAGGATGAATTTGAGCTGTTTCACTGTTTTCAGCTCTAAAACATGTTGACGTTTGCTTTTTAACTCTTGCATTTCCTAAGTAGAATAAAATTCCAGACTTCTGAATTTTGAAAAACAGAAAAGTTGCAAATGTTCCAATCAAGCAATTTGTTAGCTCAATTAAAGATCCAATTAGGTCATTGAGCTGAGCTGGAATGAAAACAAGCAGGTGTGTGGTTTTACTGGAGCCAGGATTGGGAATTCCTGGCAAGTATTACTGACAGTCAGTCTAAGATTTTACTCAATCCTTCTGTCAAGCCTGAGCATCCTTTATTTCAGGTTAAAGAAGACAACCCTGAGTAGGTCATCTTCTGGTATTAATGTACACTTTGCCCAGGTAATCAAAAATGCATTAGAACACCCTGATAAATTCAATAATGAAGTAGAACTGAGAAATAGGAATGAATAGGAGAAAGGGTTATGGTTTGGTTAGTGTGTCTTGCTTCACACATTTTACAATATTTTATTTTAATCATTCTAGCATTCTACTAAGAAAAATTATATTTATCGTAAATAATTAATTGAGGTCCATAAAAAATGATGGTCACATTTGCTTATATGCCTACATATTCTTCTATGCAAAATGCATTAGGAATTTGTCTTTGCATACCCCAGCTTGCTGTCCATGAGACACACAGACAGGGAGAGAAGCTTGTGGTCAGAACGCAGGGTCAGCCATTTATACGGCTAACATACGGTAACATGCATCTTCAAAGTCAGAGAGCTCTGCACACAATGGTCATTGACCTCCACAAGCTGGAGGATGGAGAGGAACAGATTTTGCTCTGTACAATGCTTTTGCTGACCTCATTAAATAAATCCATCCATCCATTTTGTAACTGTTTTATCCAATAAAGGGTCACAGGGGAGCTGGAGCCTATCCTGGCAAGCCATGGGCACAAGGCAGGATACACCCTGAAAAGGATGCCAGTCCATCACAGGGCAGACAC
The DNA here is from genome assembly GCF_055471065.1 of Atractosteus spatula. Lineage (NCBI taxonomy): Eukaryota > Metazoa > Chordata > Actinopteri > Semionotiformes > Lepisosteidae > Atractosteus > Atractosteus spatula. Next base: position 43,057,244 of record NC_142717.1, on the reverse strand, counting down.
AGACATGCACACACTCACACCAGGGCCACACAGGGACAACATACAGTACTGTACAGATACAGTAGCACCCCAGGAATTGTCATGATTGTAATCCCTCCTCTTAAGGGCGCTCCGACCCGACCCTTTCGTATTTTAGTTGATTATGTGCACCTGCCTCTTGTTTTGTCCCACTATTTCAGCCTGGCGCTCTCGCTATTCCTGGCTCAACAGTGGGAGATGGACGCCCGGAAGCCCGCCTACCAGCAGGTCCAGGAGAGACCCAACGGCACAGGCTTCATCCTGACCGTCTGAGTCCGGGGCTCGGAGTGCCTGGCTTCGTTACCCTGGTTTTATTCCCTGTCCTTGTTCCGGATCCTATTCCGGATTTTAACCTTGTTTGTCTCGTCTTGGATGGATTCCCCGCTTATGGACTGTCTGAACTTTTTTGCCATCGCCACGCCCTCCGAGCACCAGATCACCGTAGTCACTCCCCCGTCTGTCAACCTGTCCTGATCCTCTTTGTCTCCTCCCCTGATGTCCTTCTCTACTTACTTCTGGATTATACCATCTGCATAGGGTCCTGAACTACGCTTTACGGGAGCCTGGACAGGAATTGAACCCAGATTCCAGAGCTGCCAGGCAGCAACGCTAGCCACTACGCCACCTTGCCACCCCAATCCATAAATCACTGTTAGATGTTTTTGTGTTGCTATTTCATGGGGGATATTAATAAATCAAGACGCCACGGTCTACATAGTGAAATGCACAATGAATGATTTACGTTACATGTGTTCAAATAATGTATTTATTCCCATTCGCGTTAATAGCCTTGTAAAATTTCACATAAATGCCTCTCATTGTACTATAGGAAAATTTTTTAAGTTGTGTATGAAAACAAATGCCAAGAAACTGTTGCCTCTATATCTTGTTCGCTTTTACTCTGTTGTCAGTTCACAGGAATGGACTCTGTGAATCAAAGAATACAGATAGAATACAGACTGTCAGCGCACACAATTTTTTCATTATCAGAGCAATACATAAGAAGTTGTAAATAATAACATGTAAAGGTATGTTCCTCTCTTCTTGCATGATACAAAAAAGAAGTCTAAATCAATTTAAACTCACAAATATGACAAAAACAGAAACACTATTTTTGATTCGCATACGCTTGTGCCACTCCCACAAAATGGATAGAAAAGCTTGTGTCCAACCTCTCAGTATGCGTCATTTTGAAAATCAGGCTAACTTTCACCAAGTGTCCCAATTCAGTTTAATGGAGTGATAAGAGACAGATATCCAGCAGATTAAACATACTCCATTCATCGGTTTTCTTACAGATACCTTGCAGTCAGGTTTAATGTTTTGGGTGATACTTATAAAATGTAGTTTAATTCAATTCAAGTATGTTTATTCCTTGCCATGAGTGCAAGGACAGTATCGTTCTAATCGTCATCTTGAAAGAAAACAAGATTGTGCTTTCTGTCGCGACCTCCGGCTAGATCCACCCTAACAAACCCACAGTTGTTTTTTTTTTTTCTTCAGTGGAAGAGAGCCAGACCTCTGTCTCCAGGGGTAAAGGGCAAAAACAGAGAGTGGTGTCTGTACAAGCTCCCCCGCCCTCCTCTCAGTGTGGTTTGAGCCTCTGACAAGAACTCAGCCCTCCTTCCTTCCTCTATCACTGGATACAGCTCATAAATAGCAGCCCAACCACACACATTTATACAAATGCAAAGTCACGGTGTACAGTATGTATTCTTCGTCAGCTGGTTTCTAACCAGGGATTGGTGATTTATATTCTTCGGTGTAGGAGACACCGCACCTTGTTCAATACACACTCCAAACTATTACTCAGTGCTTCTTTCTCATGGGAGCAAATGACTGTATTTTTTAATCATTCACCCATACAGAGATTAGACATAAGTAAATTTTAAAGACACCCACAAGCTATGTTTAATGTGACAAAAAGAGCTGACAAAGCCTGAAAAGCAGGAACACTTTCTGTTAATGTCATAAAGGAACTTTTACCAGAACCATATCCTGATAAGGCTCTGCAGGACAAGCAGGTGCAAGTGACAGATGACCAAGAGTGAGACAGTCATACTGCATATACAGTATATCACTGTACCTGTATATATAAAACAGTGTGGGAGGGTATGTGCAATACAGAGATTATTCTTTACAATGTCATGACAAACTAGTTCACTGTGGCACAGATAAATAATCTCCTTTGATGCTTCAGTAACAAAGGGTACAAGCTTTACATATAGTATGCTGTAATACAGGTAATAATCCTGAACTGTTTTCATTGTTAAAATAATTAATATAGTTCATAAAGAAATATAGAGGATTAATACCTAATAATGAACAAATCTGAATTTGTCAAATGACTAGTTCTCCAAATTTGTTATCGATAGTATGGATTTCAAAATAAGCCAGCTTTAAGAAAAGTAGGAAATTAATACAGTAGTTTGGTCACCAGTCTTTTAATAGTGCCAGATAAAATATATTTTAGGAAATTATTGAATTCATTAGGCAACTTAGAGGACTATTCAGCCACATCTGTCACAAGTGTCTTTGGTTTTCAGATGCAGCAAACCTGATACAGTAGATCTTGATGAGGTTACCATGTGTATTTTTTTAACTCTTTACTTTTAAATATCAGCAATATTACCTCAGCTGCTTCTCTTACCTTCGTGGTCCAAAGCTTGACGGTCCAGTCAAAGGATGACGTTACGAAGAGGTGTGAGAAATCAATTGGGCCAACCGCATTGTGACAACTGATGCCAGTCACAGGCCCCTGGTGACCTTCGAACATCTCCCCAATGCCAGCCTTACTGAAAACAAAAAAGGCAAACAAGCTGGTCCTTTTTCAGCTGTAAAAAAGACATTGTATCCCATCGCCATTTTTTACCATGTATACAGTATATGGCAGTTTTTAATCAATAAAGATTTGGTTTAATATACAGATGTCTGCTTCTGTAACGTGAGTTACAGGAGACAACCAGGAATGTGCAAGTGTTTAACCTAATGCAACTTATTTTGCATGATTTTTATTATTTGTTTCAAACAGACTCCTACCGACTTGCATACTGTACCTCACTAAGACACTACTCACAGTGGGTTAGCTGAAAAAAACAAGTTGTGATACTTTTTAATATTTATCTACAACTGTCTGCTCATTTTTTAAGAGCAAGAGAATACTGCATTGCTTTATAATACTCAGACAGACTGTTGGGGTTATTATACCCACCATCCCGAATGTTTGTTTAAGTGCCATTTGGAGTATGCAGCAGACTCTCGGTCTACCTGGTGTGTGCCACTCACCTGCCATGTCGAGAAGCAGTATAAACTGTGCCCTCTTCACTCCCCACTACAAAGTTGTTCACATCTCCTGTTGGAAAGGCCATGCCAGTCACCGCCACGGGCTTAGACTTGTTGTACACCAGCTCCATGCTTTCCTGATAACATTTACACCCCAAAAAACAATCAATGCTTTTGAGCTGTACCCACATCTTTAAGACAGCTGAAACAAACGCCTTGCCAAGACCCTCTTCTACATTTGCTCATTTTGTGCATTCTGCCTGAATCTTGGGTATTATGTTATGTATCCTTAGTTTGATGTTTGTCACACTAAAAAACGAAAAAGATCTATCCTTCAGTTCTTTTACCTTGCCAGGCGTCGTGTCTGCTGATACAGTGCCCCGCTGTTACTTAACAATAAAGCACAGTTCCCACAGCATCTCATACAACGTAAAAGTCAAGACTTTTAGTAATACCACAAAAGCACATTAAACTAATCATACTCTTCTAAATTACACAAATTGCATATAATCATTGCAAAATAAGAGTAGTGTGAAGATGTGGGTAGATTTTCTTAGAGATTATGTAACATTAAAAAAGATCTCTTTATTCTAATCATGTAAGGTAAAACAAAAAAAAATTGTTGCCAAACCTACAAAATGGAGATGAATAACTAACCTGGGGCTGTGAGAGCATGTCCAGGCTCCAGGAACACATCTTACCGTCTGTGGAAACTGTGATCAGATTGTTGGCATTCTGGGTTCCCACCACATTCACACAATACACTGGGTGCTTGGGAAGTAAACACAAAATCACATCCAAACGTGTTCTGATACAGCATACACATATTCAATCTCTCACATTAGTATTTACCTTCATACCTCTTTCTTAGCATCAACATTAAGATTCTAATACAATGTGTTTATATGATCTTGTTGTAGTATTTAATGATTTGGTGAATGTTTTGATACTCCTATTGCTCTACCGAACATCAGCTATTACTTCGTCAGGCATGCTACAAATATATATTCTATAAACCAATATAGATTCATCTGACTTGCTAAGAACTTCCAAATAACATTTCCTTAAATGCAGCACTCAAACTGAGCCCTGGATGAATAGTTACTTCTATTATTCATTACATGATCATATTAGCAAGTAACGGTTCTTGTATACACAATATAGCAAAGCACAGTCTTGCAGATAGTCTTTCATTGTTATAGCTATGGGAATAAAAGCAAACAGTTGCACGTACGGTCTATAAGGTTGCAAAAGCACATAATTGCAGACATGCACATCTAATTTAGCGTAGTTTCTGCAGTGGTATGTGTGCCCATTATCAATGAAGAATGAGTCTTCTGTTCTCTTACAGTGTGAGCAGCAGCTGACAAGGGTGTTCTCTGCACTGGGGTCCTCCTGTGACTGCGATTATCCCACAGCACTATCTGCCCAGAGTAAGTGCCCCCAACCACCAGGTTGGGATGAAATCGCGCAAACCCGACAGACATTACTGATGACTGCAATGAGAGAAAAAGGGGAATGCACAGTCTGAGAAAGAGACAGAGATAATTGCTACACCTCCTACTTCAATTCAGATTACTGGGTGATTACGAAGCTTTGGTAAACTAAGAAATGTTGTTTTTTATCATTTCAGTGTCTTCTTGTCTTTTTTATTTATTTTATTATACTATAGTTCACACATCCTTTTATGATTTTATTTTTTTAATGTTCAGGATATCCCTCACCACCCTTTGATTATATACCAATCTAACTCAGATACAGCTTCGAGTATCTCTCTTTGAGAACTGTCCTTTCTCCTTTCCTTTCTCCTTGTGTTTCCTCTTCCCCCTCAAAGTTATGGAAGTAACGATTGTTTCTTTACTTTAACTTGTCCGATTTGGGGGAGGGTATTAAAGAGGAATTAATATGTGGGTGCGATTTATTTCCAGTGTGTCCACATCAGCTGTAAACTCAATGGCCTCCTCTCATTTGTGACTTTCTGAATAGAGTTATATCTTACACCTTAATAACATGTCTGGAACAAGATAACCAGTCCTGTTACTGAAGACGATACCCTAGCTTCTTTCAGGAAACAGTTGGATGAGATCACCGGATCAATGGCTAGAGAGGCCCAAAGGCTTCCTCTCATTTGTAACCTTTCTAATGTTCTCAAAACGGTGTGATGTTCACATGGATTTATATTAGGACCACTGCTCTTCTTCAATCTTGATACTTGGGATTGTTAGTAAACCAGTCACGTTCACAAAATGAACCTGAAACAGTTAGAAAAGATAAGCAAATATTGTAGAAACTGCAATAGAAATTCAACATTAATTAGTTAAGTGGAATCCAAGTAAAAAATATGAAACAGGAAACACCGGATTTGAAGAAGCTGCTTATGAAAAATACTTAGACGGACACATTGTCTGAGTCTTCTTTGATCAGGGGTCTGCAAAGTACATCACAGGCGCCATGAGTGTCACGCAAGATGATTTTGATTGGCACACGCCAAGAAATAGTATAATTAACTGTGAAGAAACTATGTAGAAATAACACTACATGCCATGCTTGACTGCTTTATCAATCTATTAGCTAATGAAGTTACCTAATGAAGGCTCTTTGACACAGAAAGCAAAATGATTCTATTGGTTTGTTTAGCACATAATTTTAACTAGGCCAGCCTTCTACTTTGATTGGCATGATTTGATTGGCACAACAGGAGAATAAACAGCAAAGATGTTTGTTAATCATTTTTAGGAAAGAGTAACTGACATAACAAAAAAATATTTTGTGACAACTGACACTGTTATGGTCGGAAACCAGAAGGATTGTGCAAAGATCATTAATGATCGAACTGGCCACCCAGTGGTAAATTTGTATTGTATTATTCTTCAAGAAAATCTTTGTGCCAAGGTTTCGAATTTTGAGCTCAATAACATGAAGACCGCAGTGGTGATTTTCTTGCTGCTGGATTTGCCTTGATACACAGAGGGTTTCAAACTGCTTGAGAAAATGGACAGTCCATATAAGGACATTCTGTCAATGTTTGCTGGCAAAGCAGTAGAACGGTTTTAGCATTTTGTGGATCGTTTTGCAATCAAGACATTTTTGTCAGAAAAAGATCAAGTGGATGTTTCTTACATCAACTCACATCTTAAATGAACTCTACCGCCTGCAGGGTGCAAACCAAACTCTCATCAGTCATTTTGAAAAATGGAAGGCATTTCTTGTGAAACTTATAATTTTGGGGGGGACATGGATACCCCAATTTTCTGTTCTTCAAGAAATTTCAAAACACTGCACAAATAGTGTTGCTGAGATTGTAATGAACATCCAAGAATGCAAATCAGAATTTTCGGTCAGATTTCAGGATTTCCAGCATTTTGGCCCAACGTTTTCCTATCAAACCAGACAATGCTGTTACTATGGATGTGTATTTGACAGTGTTTCACTGAATGGGTGTCAAAGATTTCAAAACGCAGCTAACTGAATTACAATGATCAGACATATGGGCTTCAAAGTTTGGTGATCTGCGATGCCCCAGGATACCAATATAGATCACAGGGTCCCTATCGTGACATGTCAGAATTCCCTGACTGTAAAATCTGACTATTTGAAGATTCGCTGCTCTCAATATTTGGATCTAAATACTTTTGTGAAAAGATATTTTAACATTTAAAATCAGCAAAGGAAAGGATCACCCTAAATGGTAAGATCTGAATATTAATTCATGAGACTGCTAAAGTGTATGTAAGACTATTACTGGTGTTAAACAACTATCTTGGCGTGTCACTTTCAAGAGGTTACCAAATCCCTGTTCTATACCATATAAACAAACTATAAAAATGGCACACTGGATAGTAGATATCTAGTCAAAAACACAATTGACAATCAAAGGACAGACACCGCCGACATAGTCTCACAGCCAGGCAGCTATGAGGAGTCACTGCTGAGCAGCAAGGATGCAGTGCCAATCTAAGCCAATCCCAGCAACAGCCAGACGATGCTGCAGCCTGGATTCAAGCATACAGCTTTAAAGCTGTGGAACACAGCCTGTGTCTTCAGTAGTGGCTTTGTCAAATTAATTAATTTTGAAGTGCTCTGTATGTGAAAACTGAAATATAATGTAAAAGTAAAAAACTGTCAACACAATATTATTCACGGTGTAATCATTATATAGTTGCTATTATGTACTAAACTGTCCTTTGTAACTGTGTCAAACACAGAAGTAACTGGGAAGTGATCAGAGAGCATTTTTATTCCTTCCATTCTTGGCCATAAAACTCTGATCCCCTGCAGAAAGGCAGAAAGGATGGCACATTAATCCACAACACCATCTGCTGCCAAGCCATGATCCCAACAATTCATTTTTAAAGTGACTGGAAAACAAACCAGATCGAAAGAAAACATGCTTCTTTCTTTTCTTTGCTTCTGAAAATACGACTTCTAAAACGAGTACAAAACAGCCTCAGATGTCTGGTGGTTTAAAGGATTCTCAAAATAAACTAAACTCTGGGTTAAAAATAAAGTCTTGTGTTAGTGATCAAAAAATCATGGAGAAGTTTATTTATGTGTTACATATAGAAATCTGGTTTAGGTTTTAATGTGTTGAGCGATAAAAGTCCACCAGTATAATGTCAGCAAAAAATATGGAAAAGATGTTTGATGGTCAAACCAAAAATATTCAAAAATGAATGACTGATTACCCAGAACAAAATCACTAAAAGCTTCTAATATGACAACTTGTGAGGGGAAATATGGAAAGACTGTGGTATTGGTCAGAATACATATCATAGAATATAGATTAAATTATACTTCCAACGCAGTAGGAGGTAATAATCCTATTATTAAATGAATTAGATTGTCATTGTTTTAGGTATGTTTTAATGTTTAAAAACATTACCTACAGAAGATGAAAATATAATGTATTTAATAAGGTTTAGTGTTATTTCAAAAAAAGAAAGCATGTTATACTTGAGCTTAACTTTAAATCAAAATCTGCTTTCAAAACGTTTTGTGAAAATAAAAGTATGCCCTGGCAGCTGTTAGCAATGGAAGATAATCCAGTCACATTTATTTTAACTTCAGATGTGCCTTCACCCATGTAACTTCACTTCTACACAAGTTCAATTCTTTACTATAACGCAACACATATTTTGACAAGCAACTCGATTTCAAGTTTTACACCTCAAACCAGCTGCTGCCGTTACTAAACGTCCAGAGCTCTCGCGTCTCTCCCCTGCAGCACTCAGAACTGGGAGTTTTCTGAGCAGGTGAAACTAGACAACACAGCTTACATTTCAGTGGCCTGACCTAACAGCAAAGCAAGTCAGGGTGGAAACATACACTCCTGTGCTCAAAAACAGATGGGTGGCAAGGTCTAAATAAAATCCAACTTTGGGATGGGACATCCACAACTATTAGAATTATGTTTGTTTCTTAGAACAACAAATACACATATAGTGTATTTTGTATTCATATGTTTTGAAGTGGCATTTCTTGAGTTTTGCATACAATTGTAAACCATAATGTTGCTTTTAGTGTTGATGGTTGTTGTAATATGTTTTTTGTTTATTAATCTTTGTTAGAAAAAATAAATACAAATGTTATTCACAAAAAAATCCAAGAAAGGTCTCTAGTCTTCCTACAATGTATATACATAGACTTGATCTACCAGATTTTTACCAGTCTTTTTTTGCTTCTTTGTGAGTTTCTGTAAGTGGTGGGCATACCCGTCTTTGGTTGTGCACAACATCTACCGTTCTTACTCTTTGCTTGTTTTGGTTAAACAGAAATAGACCTCTCATGAGGTGTAAAAGGGAGAAGATAGCTCTGGGTTCCTCTGGTGTCATACTGTACACCTCTCACAACGGCGTATATCTTAATCGAATCTGTACTGCAAACTAGGTTTGGGGTGATGCACTGACAATAAGTATACAGTAGCAATGTCTCTGTCACATTTCAGGTTTTTCGAATCTAATTTCTGCAGCAGGAGCGATGGCACCCGAGCATCGTCCTCTTGGAAGCTGAGACTGTGCTGCCTTGTGAATTAACATGCCTTTAGCAGGGCTCTGTGCCAAATTCAGCCCTGAAGACTCCTCTTCACATGGTGTGATGGTCCTCATCCAAACCTTGTTTTGGCCACTATTACGCTAAGCTTGCTTACCTGCTGACAGTCCACCACGATGCACTGCCTGTTTACTGTGACTGGTGCTCTGATCACTACTGCTCCACCAGAGCAGAGTAAATACATCTCTGACTAATGGAGATAGAATGCTGATGAAATTAAGTGTAAGGCAAGTGTAAGTCCTGAAAATGTCAAGTTTTATGTTTTGAAATAACCGCAGCCTCAAGATTACACCATATACTGTAACCACAATAGTAACCGTGTGGGTAATGGAAAAGAACATGGCAACTGTAATCGGAGGGAGACCTTATTTTAAGTCTTCTATATCTACATAAACTATTGCTAATAATTCTAACAATCACCATCACCATAAGAATAAGAAAAAGGAGATTATGTTAATCAAAAAGTAACATAAAATATCACTTTTTGCCATTTTGCACAATGTCCATTGTAAGAAATGTAAACCATGTTCTCAGGTCACGCAAACCACTCTTCTTTTAGAAATTCTGCAGTTGTGTGTTTTATGATCTTTTTTCAAGCAGATCTTCCAAAATGTTTTGAGGACAGCCACATGAAAGCAAGACGCAGAAAGACAGACTAACGACTGCTTTACAGAAAGCTAACTGGCACTGCTGCACCAGTTAAACTAATCTGGCCTACTACAGCCTGTGCGAGAAAGCCACAAAGCGTTTTTACGACGGCCATTGAAACAGAATTTACAGTGTGCTCACCACCCCCAAAAAACGGGCAACAAACACTTGCTTTCTTTTTTTGAAAGGTTAATACGTGCACAGAACGTTTAATGACTATAACCTTAGTAATGTCTTAAATTTATATTAAGACTTCATAGCTGAAATAAAAAAATACTGTGTTCTTTCATTTTAGAGGTAACAAAATCACAAAAAGTGATAACAATACTCTGGTCATATAGTGAAAAAGAAAGAGAAAGGAGTGTGTTATTTTAATATGGTCAACCGTTACATGGAAGAAAATAATCTCAAATTCATCAATGTTTTCAGAACATCTTGGTGTCACTTGAGATTCCTCAGGCTAACAATGATAATGTGAGCCAGAGAAACAGCCAGTCCTCTTTCTGATTTCACAGCTCTTTAAATACAAGCTCCAATGACACGATAGCCTCCAGCTGAAGCAAGCTACTGGAGTTCGATAATTCAGTCCCTAAGGCATCTTTTCAGACTTTTGCCAAAATAAAATTAGGTTACTTGCAGTATTAAAATAGATTGGCTGTGACTCAAAATTCTGTGGTAAATGCAAAAGTATAACAGGAGGTAATTCAGTCAAATCTATGCTATAAGAGACCTAAATGATTTTTTTTTTTACCATTTACTACAATGGGGCTGTTCAGTGCGTATCTCTCTGTTGTATCCTACCAGCATAGGCAAATATATTCTCCCCAACACACCTGCCACAGATCATGCACTTCGGCTTTGACAGATCTGTGTGTTTGTAAGTCATAACAGTTACAGTAACTTGTTAAAATGTTTCACCCAGACTCTTAGGATATGATGAGAATAAAGTACAGTTTAATTCACCAACAAACTCGCAGGGCACTTGCAGCTATAAACTCAGTGGAGTGGCAGTGCTTCTACAGACTTACAAAATTCTGTGTGGCATTTTCTGTAGCCTATCATTATTATATTAGGCATGATATATTTGATTAAAATTGGTGTTCAATTAAACAACTTCTTTGACCTGTAATATGTCTTTATTCTAGTTTTAAACATACATTAATTTAAGTGCTTATTTGAATAATCTGAATGCAGAATGTATTTTTGTAATTGAAGCTTACATTTTCATTTCATGGTTCAATGTGCAATATAAACACACTAAAAGCTCAATAATAAGCAACTAATAATAATAAGATAATAAGAATACAGTTAATTTTCTTTGTCAGACTTCAATTGAACTGTTCTACTGATTTTTAAAATGTATCTTCTGTATAAAAAGATATGGTACAGACATACAGCATAATGTGCATTGTGGTCTACTGTAAGTATAAAATTTAAGTATTCTTAAAAGTATTATCTAAATATTATTAAAAGATTTTACCAAAACAATGTACTATCTGATACAGCAAATATACATTTTCTTATTATTGCATAAAGAAAACTTTGCTGTAAGTCTGACATTAGTATTTCTATTAAAATAAAAATTGCCTGGAACTGGAAAAAGAAAAATATATTATTTAACCCAATCAAATTCTTGCAATGGGAAGCTGAATGTAAAAATGATTAAATCAATCTTTACTGTCTTGTTCAGTTTTTGTTTTTGCGTTTATATGCCTGGAACTAAATATGGAGAACAAACACTATTTTAAAAGCTATCTGAAAACATAAATGGTAGTGGCAGAAATGATCATGAAAAGGGAAGTATTCTGTACAGAATAATACACAGGCTCAAACCCTAATGAAAGACAGAATTGGGAAGCAGATTAAGGAAGAGATCACTTCATCCTTTGCCACTTTTTTGTTCAAAATTTTAAGCCCATTTGTCAGAGAAGGAGTTATTGTATAACAGTATATTCAACAAATGGAGATCCAAAAACTCCTTCATAGTTACCACTTTCATATGTTTTTCAGTATTTGTTATCAGAACCAGATGCAGAGAACAGCTTTCCAATGGCATTTCATTTATGACACCCTGTGGATTTTGTCACTCTTTGTGGTTCTGGCACGACACATGTAATACCATATCTGCCTTTCATGAAAATCCCTCTGCATACAACCAGTCCTGCAGCCTTCAAAGCATTTAAAAACATTTCAAGCTTTTCACTTCGTATCTAACAACGGGCAAAGAGCGTCCTAGGATTTATTTAGAAAAAGTCACTGCATAGTCTGTTTTCATTACCCAGTAACTTCAATATCAAAGCTAGGAAAGTAAACACAGACATCCAGACCATAAATGAAGCTCAGCATCCAGAGCAGAATAACTAAAAATATTTAATTCGGTACAGCAATCAGAAAAGAATTCATTGTATAAACTGTTAATTTGAAAATGTTGTTTTGGGAATGATTAGGTTTCCTGGCTTACCCCTGTTTCTGTTTTGAAAAATCCCTGCTTTCCTCAAAGTACAAGGCTTACATTATACTTAATCATAATGGTTCACATTTAAATATAAGTTTTTTATCACAACAGGCTCTTGTGAGCTTTACCAAAGTGAGTGGACCCACATCATCCAATGCTGAAGTGCAGCATCCATGAAGTTACCATTATATACCAGTGGTCACAATGTACAGTGATCGGGCAGAAAACTGAGAAAGTACTGTACGTCACCAATTGAATTAAGAGGGCAATTTAGGTAGGCAAAAATGGGTAAGACCCCCATAAGGAAATAAACCAAGAACACAGGGTTAACACCTCTGCTCTTATGAACAGGACTGGGGCATTGGGCTATGCAAATTCTGGTCCAGAGTTCAGAGTGCCACCTACTGGTCCATCAACACCAGCTGCTAGTTTTGCCAGGTTTTCTATTTTATTTAGCGGGCTCCCATCCCAGTAATGACCAAGACCATCTTTGCTGAACTTTTGAAATCTGACAAGATCAGGCTACACAGTAGGAACGCTGCGGTTATTTTTTTCAACAAATCAAATACAGACCCTGAAGCTGGTGTACAATTTATTATTTCAGGTATGGTCAATTTTTGTTTCATTTTCTGCAGAAAAAAAAACATCTGTCCATAATTAAATTTGAACTGTACGGTTACTTTCAAATGTTGTCATATTTAAAGTTGAAGGTAAAAAAGTATTTGAAAACTGTTTAATCAACGCATTTTACAAATTATTTAGGATCAGAAGATAATTGTATGCGTTATTGGCTATTCCTACACATAGCCTCTAATTAGATAGTTTACTTAATTATAATTGTCAAATTATCAGTTATGTATTTGGTAAACATTTCTATTGATCACCTTGAACCAAAAGACACATACTGCATATATCACTAGTTCTTGTAGCTACTAATAAAAAGGTTATATTAAAAAACCTTCAACTCCTGAACAGTGGACTAATACAGTGAATGAGATTCACTGTATATAATGGAAAATATAACATTTTCTCTCAATGTGCAGTCAGAAAGATTTAACAAGTACTGTTTAACCTGGAAAAAAATGATGTCCCCATTAAGACCTGATTTGACTTTCTGAAGTAAAATTGCATAATATTTCTGTGCAGACCTTTAGTCCTTTCTGCATTTTTTCAATACTGATTAAACTAATGTAGATTTGAAGTAATTATGATTCTGTATTTAACCCCCCTGTCTATGCTGACATAATGTAAACAGTTCTAAGGTAACCTAGCCTAGATAGTGTCTGGGTGGTATGATGCATATTCCACAACTTAATTCAGTAGTTCAGTTAGATTCTAAAAATGCAGAGAGAGATGAGATATGCAAAGTGTATCTGACGCAGCTCGCCTGGCTGAGGGAATTGGCACCCCTCTCAGTATTGTCAGGAATGAGCCAGGGAGCTGCAGCAGGGGTGTGGATGGGGTGGGTGGAAGGTATACGAGCGCTACAGGAGTCTCGGGTGCGAGTCTTACTGTATATACTGTACGTAGCCAAGCAGAAATGTTCTAGATTAGGTTCCAACAGTCCTCCCGAATTTCTGTTATAACTCCATTTATACTCTAAACTGTACACAGAGGGAAAAGTAAACTTCTAATGATCTGTGCTTCTCTATCGTTTTAGCTCCAGCTTGTTTCAAAAGAACCTTGTTCTTCCTAATCCATTTGGTATATCACTGTGTGAGCTGTGGCTTGAAATTCAATATGTGAGGGAATCTACAGAGACAGATTCATTTACTCTGCAGACAATTCAAACCACTTTAACACACACAGTCCATTACATTAATTCTGTGAACTTTTAAACTTCTCTTTTGCAGTTCAACTGATTTAGGGTTGCTGTAGCTAAGTGGTTTAATATTTATGCAACTATTAAACTGTTCGAAAAACAATGCTTGTTTACAAACTATTAGCATTTATGAGTTTGAAGTAGATTGTGTAGATTCTAAATACTGTATTGTCTTATTTGAAAGTGTCATGATTGTAAACTCAGACATCAACAAAATGTGATAAATACCAAGTCTGAATAACACACCTGGGGCTAAACATGTCTAGCAAAGACTTCAGAGCCAAACTGATATTGAAATATTATAGAGCAGGAGTCAGATGTGCAAGGTGACCTCTACATTATAAACAAGAAAATGAAATATGTAATTTTAAATTCTAATAAAAATATACAGAATACTAAGCCCTGCTTTAATGAATTATACACATTCTCCTAACTGGCATTAGCAAGAGAATGTAATACAAATATAAACAACTTATTTTTTGTACAGGACAAAATTTAATAACACAAACAAAATGTAATAACACAAGCTAGCAGTGCGCGCTCAGGCTGACATACTGTGTGTCGTTTCTACAGACTACATTTCTTACCACCAGGACCGAAACTTATAATGGTGTGAAGTCAGCTCCTGTAAGCCTTCCTAAGTACGGCAAGTAAGCTAACACAGCTTCACATGAGTCACATCGCCTGCTGAAAGGGCTGTGAACAAAGTTGCTTTACATCATCACTCAGCGAGTCAGAGAAATGGAGCATCTCAGTGAAAGCACCTGTGGATGCCTGGAAAGCATTGAGATGGCCACTGAACGTCGCAAACATCGCAGGCTGCAGAACACCAGAATTGTTTTGCAAAGTTATAGTCAGCAGATAGAGACATTCATAGAGTGACAGAGATACAGTCTGGTTACGTGCCTTTTTCAGAGAATTGGGAAAACAAATATTGCTCTGTTTTTAGAAACAAGCAATTTACGCACTGTAAGTGAATCTTTTTCATTTAATAGGCACAAACTACTACAGTATATATGGGAGTGAATCTGCACAAAATGCAAGACAATAATCACATTTACTCATAGAAAGTACGCACATATATTTTCGTCGTTGACTGCATAATATCCACATGGCTTCTAGCTTTCTGGTATTGAAACGCTAAACTGGAGCTTTTTATTAAAAAAAACATTAATAAAATAACTTGGATGATGATCCAATCTGACAGAACAGCAGCATTAGTTGAATTGCAGTGTTGTATTGATGTGGCCCAAGCCAGCCCACTTAAGAAGCACAGCAATGTTACCAATATACCCAGTGTGCATGACTGAGGCAGTGAGCACAGAGCAGCCGATACAGTATATCTAGATGGTGATGAGCAGACATTGACCACACCAGCCTCAGCAGTACAGGGCTGTGAAGGCATGACAGTCTTCATGGTTTGTGGCTGTCACTAGAGATGGTTTGAGAGAGAGAAAATACACAGCGCATGAAAGAATCTTTGTGGTGCAATCTGGAAAAGTATTCAAAAAAGCAAAATCCACTGCAACTTGCCAAGAAGCGAACACATATGATTGAAGAAGTACTATAAATGTTCTGGCTCCATATACCCCCGAAAACTGCGGTTTTCAGTTAAATCATAGAACATGCTCGTACATTAAGGGTCATCCGATCCCCAGGATAACAAGAAAGGAATGGCTGTGTTTACAATAGACCCAAAGCATAACAATATCTTTAAAGACATAGAATGCTTTTATGTTTCTCCCCCAAAAAGTGTCAGCAGTCCGCTGAGTGATCACAAACTGATATCTTTTTCCTGACAAATGCAAGACGATACCAAAGGAGCCATTGAGGACGGTAAGTCTGTAAGGTGCTGTTCATTTTAAAATCGCTGTCATTTTACCACACATTTTTCATGCAGATGTTTGCAGTTCTGCCCCTGCCTTGGGACCAGTCGAGATATTAGTTGTAGCCTGGCTATATTTTTACAGAATTAACTGGAGGAGGCTGAGTCAGAGGCTGCAGCTGGAGACTCTGAGCCAGTCTGAGTTTACTTTTTCAGTAAACCTACACAAAGTTATTAGACAGCCTACTCTTTATTTACTGATTTATTTAGGTGAAGCGCCCCTAACTATGTTAAAATATTTCCCTGTATACTAAGGTGGAACATACGACAGTGTCCCCTGAATCTTATTTTTCAACTATAAAATGTAGATTTAACACTTAATATTGTATAAGCTTTAAGAGCATGGCCACTGTCATACACTCAAATATACTTCAGATCAACAAGGATATTGCTCCAGGAGAATAGCAGATGTTGTGAATATTAAGGCAAAATTATTCATGCACAAGGCCAGAGAATTTCACTGGTAACTCAAGAAAAATATCTCATCAATCATTTTGTTCAAGCCTGGATAAAGGGGTTTGTGTGGTGGTTTAAAAAATATTCCAAAGTGTAGTAATGCACATGGCAGAAGATAGTCAGACTTTTACTCTACGTAATTCATGAATATACAGTACAGAGGAGAAAGCAACTCGCACACTTTCCATAATATTTTCATAACTTAAGGGTGGCCTGTAAGTGTATTTTTCCATCTAAATTAGCAGTTTAATGGATGATATAATAGTGCCCACTTTTTTATCAGATGTGATCTTTGAGTTGCAGCTCATTTTTATACAAAATCTCCTTAGAGAGATGCAGCGCATACTGTAGGTTACAGACTGTGAGGAAATGTATCATTTGACAGAGTAGTCTTTGCATGCACTTGAAGTCTGTGTCTTAGAGATTAGGCATAGGAAGTACAACACATGCAATTGAAAATCCATGTGGGTGGGCAAGCATATGTGGCTGTCTGGATTAGGAAGTGGTAGACCACATTTTTTATTACAAAAATGTCTTTATAATATCATACTCATGGGAGTACGCCAGCCCTTTCACAAGCTGATAGTGTCTCAAAGTTGCTTACTTGCTTGTTCTCTTTTAATTTGGCTAGAGCCTTCCATAATTAGTGTGCAAAGTAATCCCAGATATTTTCCTTTGACGTGCAAAATGCCCATTTCGTCTCACGATTCCTTCTTTTCATTTCGTTGTCCAATGTTTTACTTTTAAGTTATTGTTTAGAACTCTTGTCTCAGCTTCAGCAGCACCCAAATGGCTCGTATCTGGCTGAAAAGCATCTGATAAGCAGCGATGCCAGTGTTAATGGAGCGTTAAGAAGTACAGTAAGTGACAGCTCCATGTGTAAGTGTGCGTAGCTGAAATGGAAAGTCATGTAAGAGTAGGTTTACAATATGAAACCTTAATATTAATTAACTTAGTATATGAGATTATTATTACAGGATCAAGAATTAAGTTTTATTTTCCCAGAATTAATTTATTTTCTGTACAGTAGGAATGAGAACCATTATTCAAGACCACTGGCTAATGTCTCAGCATTTATATCAACGTTGAAATGTATTTTAAATAATTTGGCTTTACCTGGCAATGGAATATATACTCTGGAGTGGTTTTCTTGAATTTCATATTCCAGACTAACGCAACCCCATCAGGCTCATGTGGGGCATCTTCATTATTATTATAAGAAGCCACCAACAGCTCAGGATACTGGGAATAGGGAACAAAAGAACATTGAAATGTTGCAATAAAATATTCATTTTTTTTAAATGTATATGCTATCTAACCTTCTAGCAGAAGCAAATTATTTTCACTGAAAAAGATACTGAATTTTTTTAAGGCTTTAAAATAAATTAAAAAAACTTCGACAATTAGTGAAAGGCAATTTTTGCTCATACCTGTGGAGACCAGTCCAGGCAAGTGACAACACGGTGCTTGGACCAGTGTTCATCATAAAACAAGCGGCTGAAGGAGAGATTGGATCCCGCCTGAATGTCCCTAAACATTTCAAATAAAATAAAAGCATCTGAGAAACCTGATCTCCAGATTTAAGACAGAATTCCAAACATCACGGGGCTCGATTTTTAGAGATGAGTGTGTGCAAGCCCATAGCTTTTGCTAAAATTCAACCTTTAAAATTCAACTTACAGATCTACTGCAAGGTGATATTATAATAACATACTTTTAAATATTAAACAAAAATATGCCACTTACTGAGCTGATGCAACAGGAAAGAGCATTCATAGAATATCTACACTGCAGGAAAGCTAACAACAGAACTGAGTTTCTGTTTTAGGAGCTCAAACTGCAAAATGGCATAAGCTGTGAGCTGTGTGCAAATGGCCCCCATCACCTTAAATGTATTCGCAAGAAGTCTTGAGACTTGATTGTGAAGGAAGAAACTCATAAACACTTTTTGGCACCATTAAAACATCTTCCTGTCCTCTGGTAATACATTAAGCAGATTGGAATATTCAGCATGGGAGGCGAAAATGAATTCAAACCTCTAAAGCTACCTCAGCCAGCTTCTGTTTAGTTAAAATGCAAAAGTTAGAAAGTGAGTAACGAAAATGTCACCAGATGCAGAATCATATTGGTTAACAAATACGAACAAAGCTTGACAATGGCAATGAATTATGCAAACATAGGATATTCTTTTACTATCACATCTATATGAAGAAGAATGATGGCAGGTTTACAAGCTAAGCAATGGCAGCTCCTCAGTTTCACCATGCTGAACTTAGTTCAAGGAGGTACAGTAGCTGCCCCAGCATGCGTAGACTGTAAAAGAACACGTAAAGGTTTATTCCATGCTGAAAAGGAGGACAGAAGCAGACTGGCCAATCAGGTATGAAGAATGAAGTGAGAGAGGTGAAGAGAGGCGTGAAGTCAAAACCTGCATTTTTCAAAGCCAAAAAAGTAAAAAAAGTCAAATTTGAAAAAAAAAGTCCAATTCGCAGGTTCTTACTTCTCTCCTGCTCCCACCTCCTCTCCACTCCCAGCTTTTGTTCTCCCATCTTTATCAGCTGCTGACTTTCCTCTCTTTCTCACTCCCAAAGAAGGCTCCACAGCCGAAACACTGTGTTTCTTTTCTTCTATTTTTATGCTGAACTTATATGAGCATCAGTTTCCTATTTCTTCTCAGTCACTGATGGGAGCATCAGAGCATTCCTTTGAAGCGTAGTGAACAGGAGTACAAAGGCTGTAACATCCTGAGTAAATACTGTATGTTACCGCCTGTAACCTCGAGTCTTATCAATCCGAGTGTCAGAAGGAGGAATAGCTCAGCATGCTGCGGTTCATCAACATGGCCGCTATCTGATCTTTTTTCCTAACCTCTCAAAGGGGAGGACGGAGCCGACAGAGTGAGCTCACCCTTCTTTCTCCTCCAGGTCGCGCCCGCTGTAGTCGAAGAAGATGTCCGAATCCTCCGCCAGGGCACGCTCCATGACCCGGATGGTCCGGTCAAAGAAGATCAGGAACTCCTCCGAATGAAGGACCTGCTGCTTCTCCTCCTCCGTGAGCTCCCGGGGATGGGCTTCGGCACGCAGTGGGAACAGACACAGCGAAAGAGAGAAGGAAACCCAGCTCAGCCGACGAACAGCGGAAGGAGATGGAGAAAGGAACATGTTCTGAACTGCCTTTACTGTCCTGCACGAGAGCAATCATTCGGTCTGCAACTGCCTTGGGAGTGGTGGATCATTTTACATTTTTTCTAGTACTAGTACTATCTTACAAACATAAAAACAACAAAACACAGGAAGACAGATGTGAAAATGTATGCCATAACATGCTCTTGTCTTGTTGGCACTATTGAACGTGTCTGAGGCACGAGAAGAGTTCAGTTAGGCCTGGTTCCATTATGCTAAGACAGCAGGCAGACAACATTAGGCAACGCACTTACGGAAGTGAGAAGTTTAGCTGACTTTTCCAGACAGCTAGACAACAGAATATGCATTTGTTGGCGTTTAAAATAATCATTCACCTTGTATGTCTTTTATATTCTGTGTTTAAAGATATAAAGATGTCCTGGTTCTTGTCATTGTTGGTAACACTATTGTGCGTGCTTGGATTATAAAAACCCCCTGAGAATGATCTGTTTTAGAGCAGAATAGACCGAGTTTATTCTGCTCTCCAGATGGTCTTCTAAATAAACTGCACGGAACTGTACAGTGACTTCTGTTCCAAACCAAATTAAATATATGAAGAACATTGATTTAATTGATTATATCATTAATAATATTATTATTTCATATAATAATATTTAATACTTCAAAATATAATTTTCTGGTCAGCAAAATTAATGACAGTGGGTTCATTGCACTCCGAATTGAAACAACAAAATTTGAGTGCAAAAGGGGAAAATGGTGTTTCCTATTATTCAGAAAAATAAAAGCTTTTGCATTTTGCAATTGTCATACAGGTAAATGTAAAATCTTCATTTCTGCACTTCCAAAGCTCTGCTAAGACTCCAGATGGATGACACAAAGTATCAGTACCACATACTGTACATGCCGAGCAAGAAAAAGTAGCCACCATGACTTTCAACAAATAACAGAAATCACCAAGAAAAAACATCGTATCTAAATGTCAAAATAAATAAGCAAATGCCCAATGCTTTCAGCCTCCACAACTTTAATGATCATACCGATGAGGCATGGTTTGATGTCATTCGGTCCAATTTTGTCTCTAACTATTAGTTGGCCTCCACTTTGATCTTAGCTTTCAGATTGGTGCTGCCTTTTCTGACAACTAATAAGGAAGACAAAAGGGTGATCAAAGTATTTTTTCTGAGGCCAAGTTCAAGCCAGTAAGTCCGATGCACTTGATCTGACAAAGCTTTATTCTGCCTGAGCCGTTATTTACTATATAGTCATACAAAGAATACACTCTCTTGTGTCTTTGATGTTTTGAAAGAGGTCAAGTGACACATTTTTAATCAGCACTGACACAAAATGGTACAGACTGATAAGGCGAACCAGGCCAATGGAATGTCACTTGATATATCGTGCTATATAACTTGGCCTATTCTAAAATCTAAATGAAACAGCTTTCATGTCAAGTTTCTTTTTCCCCCAAAGTGAAACAAAATGGTGTGTTCTAATCTGTGTACACATTATAAAGACCTCGGGTGGCAAATTTCAACAATGTGTTTTTTTTATGCCATAAGTGCTTCATCTATTCCATAGACATCCTCAATTTGCTCTTCTATTTTTAAATTACAAATCTGCCCAGCTGAAGCTGGAGGTCCCAGTGGAAGGTTAGTGTTTCTGACCTGATCTTAAAGCTTGACTGTAGGATAATGTACTATAACATCAGAGACACGTGTCCATTGTGCACATACTTCAAATATATGGGTCAATACATCAGATGCAAGGAAGCACATACTGTATAGTGTATAAACAGAGGTCCCCAAAAACAATAAATGACATTAAATGCAATGCTAGCTAATTTATACGTGCCAATTTATCATTTTTTCCACACTAACACTCACACTAACTGATTCACAAATAAGAGAACAAAGCACTATATTTTAGAAGCAGATTTCTTTTGCAGGGACAGTTGGTTAATCTAACTAGCAGGAAGTAGCAAGAGACGCCATCTTTGACATACAACACAGTAAAATCGATCTCTTCAAGAAAAGTCTGTGACCCCATAATACAATTATTGGAATTACAGTGTCTTTTCAGCTACTATTGTTTAATCAAAACCGATCTTTTCATAAGTAACCAAGAGGGTTTATATTTACTAACTCAATGACCTTTAAGATGTAATGGTATATTAAGTAAAAAAAAATACACTGTACATGAAGTAATAAGAGAGGCCTTGCTTCCCACTAACCACCAATGAAGATTTTTCCAAGTGGTGGCACACTGTTGATTAAGCGCCATCAAGGGTAGGGTGGAGCTACTCTCACAAGGCTCTCTGCACTGTCAGCGGCACAGTGTATGAAATGCATTACACGATTCTTAAATATTCAGATTATATACTGTTTAGATTCATGTCAGTTACTTGTGAAAACAGCACATCTCATAGTAGTCTAACAGTTTATCTTCATCAATTTAATAAGAGCTAAGAAATTCAGAAACAAAAAATAGCCAGAGTCAGAAATGACAGCTTTGCTTAACAATAAGGACTCAACGTAACAACACGAGTGTGACTGTAACATCACCAGAAGTGAAATAAAAAAATTGAGGGGTCTGCCTTTCATGAACCTATTTTAATTTTTAGGTCATAATAAGTGTTTGACCCTTGTTGTGATTTATCATAAAAAGAAGCAATATTTGTTTTAGGAAACAGGCTGAACTTTGAATTTTCCGGCATTTGAACAGACTCATCAAAATGTTGTCAGCATGATGAAAAAATAACAGATGGAGAAATTACTGTAAATCGCAACACTATTTAAATCAGAAAGGGGGTGTTGAGCTGGAGGCACAGAAGTCACATTGTTAGTTATGAATGAATGAACACCTTCTCACATGTTTCATACCATAACTGTGTGTGTCATTTGACCCTTTAACAGTTTGTACATATCAGCAGCAGCGATATAAAGCAGTGACTGTTTACGACATTAACATTTTGAGTGTTAATGTCAGTACCTTCTTTTGTGTCCTGTTTCTCCTCTTCATCTTGCAGATCCGAATCTGGTCCAGGTTTTGGTTCTGTAATCTCCTCATCATCTTCATCCTCTGGGGAAGAAATAACAGCCATGTTTATTATCACCCGTGTGTGACTTCAGCTCCAGGAGACTACTACAAATAAGGCTAAATGCTAACAGACCTCCTACGATCTGACAAATAAATATGCAGCACCAGATGTAGGAAACCAGAACTTCCTCCTCATTTTTAGGACTCAGACTTTCAACAATCCTCTAAAAAAAAATCAGCACCATTGAATTTAGTTATTTAAAACAATGAAACAAATAAAAACATTTGCACAGGGCCAGGCCAGGTTTAATCTTCAATATTGTCTTAAATAAGGAAAAACAGAGGATGAGAACTTTCTGCATTGAACATTATTAAAATGTGATCCCTAAAAGCCGACTGTCTCTTTTGCACAATATTATCATTTTTCCATCATTCTTGCAGCACACTGCTACAGCGTAACAGAATCATCAAGAATCCCTCTCTTGTGATAATCAAGCACCTTTTACTAAATGCTGGGAATCTGTCTTCAACATTATTTATCACATCTTTAATGACTTGCTACACTTCAATTTTTTAAACATACAGTACACTATGTGTGACCAGCGTACGAAAACCAGAAACTGGAGATTTGTAAATGAAACCTGTTCTCTTCTTTTTGTGCATGACAAAAAAATAAACTGCATGCTGGAAACAACATAAACAAGCAAAGGAAAAAAATACTGGAGGATTACAGCTTCCAGACTAATTTAACAATGTGCGTACTCAGTCATAACAGCAGCCCAGAAAAAAACCATCTATTCTCTTGCTGAGGACTCTTAATGGGAAACAGCAAGAGGCACCTGCTAAGTCCTGCCTGTGGCAATTTTCCATCCTTAATGACCTTGGAATGTGTTCCTAACCTCTGGGCCTCGGGCTTCTATGGCATGAGAGCAGATGCAAGCAACACTGAGTCTGCAACCCTCTGCGTGCCTGGCACCTGTAGCCATGAAACTGCAGTTTCACGCCAACCCTCTGTGGAGTCATTTTCAGGCTGACCTTCTCCAAGGGGTTAAATGAAGGCCTGACCCAGGGTCATATACTTGAGACAATTTAACAGTATGTACGTTGTCCCAGGCAAATGTAGAAACAAGAACATTTTCGAAAAGAATTAGCGAAGAACATGATTTTATTAAATTCAAGAAGCATAACGTAAATCCATAGTTTACTAAGTGGTCCGGAAGAAAGCGCAGTCACTTAAAGCTATGAGTTCAGATGTAGTGTTACTGTAGCTGAATCAAGCAGATGATGAGTAGTGCTCCGTCCACGAGCCATCTAATATTCCCAGATTCTGGTCACAGGGTCCAGTGTACTGTTTTTTAAAGAGTAGTGTAAAAATGTCATTCTAGCTCACACATGTATTTCTGATTAATATTCAGCTATATATTTTCATACCCATATATAAATTGCCACAACTCTTATACATATAAAAACATAATAAAATCAAGATCAAACATACAGTAAATTTATAATCTAAAAAGGCAGTACATAGTTGCTGGAAAAAAACTGTGTTACTTCTTTGGTACTTATCCATTCATTTTCTAACTGCTTTATCTAATACAGGGGATCCGGAGCCTATCCCAGGAAGGAGAAACGGGAGCCTCCTGAGCCCATTAATCTGTAAAGGTGCCTGGTTTTTCACAGGTTTAGCATACTGGCAACAGGACAAGCATAAAGCGGGATTAGGCAGCCAGGGCTCTCTTGGAAATCAGCAACACAGTGACCCCTGTGACCTCCAGGGCAGTTTCAGCAAGGAACATGTCTCTAATCCAATTGGGGCTGAACTTCCAGTACAGGGCTATGGTGCCTGTGACATCTTTGAAAGACACGCGGCTTAAAGGCAGGCTGATCGGAACAGTGTGCTTACACTTGCTCATTCTCCCTTGTGCGGCTGCAGGGTCAATAGCTGGTACAAAGCACACAAATTCAATGATGATTCTAAATTTTAAAAAAAAGACATGTAGGATATAACTTACTGTATATTTCTCTCATGTCAGCTGTGTGTGGTCACGGCAACCATTATTCACACTTACAGTAATCCTGGTTTATGTAATAAAAATGTGTTAGAAATAAAGTGAGCATTTCCTATGCAATTAGAGTAAATGGCTGAGAAGGAATTTCACTTTTGGCTCAACTGTAAACTAATAAACTCCTTGTTATAAAACACCACAAAACAACTAAGTTAACAGATATCTTGCTTTAAAAATGGCAAAAAATCAGCAACGGCACAGAAAAATAAGCAGGCAACCTTTTTTTGTTTTTTTTTAAGCTTTAAAGACCATATCACTGCTGAATTTGCACAGCTACTGTACTGCACTCTAACACTAGATCTTGCAGAACCTTCACACAGGCATTCAATTAGTATTACAGTCTTATTAATGAGCTTCCTGAACCACATGAGGCTATGAAGCTATGTACTTCTAAGGAACTCTGTGATGGTTTAATTATGTCCCTGGGAATAAGGTACACACCAAAATTCAATTTGGTATCTGTATATTAAATTTTGCAAACTGCTATTGTAGTAGCACTAGAATATGTCTTAGAAAATGCATTTCAGTTTAGACTTTCCACTCATTTGGTTGTTATGTTGTCATTCTGATACTGCAGAAATTGTTGCTTAATCCACCCAGGAGTTAAGTTCTTGAGATGCTTATATTTGCATTTGGGTTTTAATGTCCTGATGTTTGGGAATGTCTTCATATTCTTTTCCCCAGACTCTAAAATAGGCTACTCACTCTCCAAAGTGAGCAAACCGCTCACACTGATTCAGAATGAATACAGATCGTTGATGTAATTTGGTCGACCCCAAAAGTGGTTTTGCTGAATGTGACAGCTCCACAGAGCCAGAAACCAGAAGAGAACACAGGATTCTCAGCCCAGACAGGCAGCCAGCCAGCCCAGCCAAAGCACAGGCTATGTGCATGATGTACTGTATAGTATGTTCAAACAGTGTTAGCTCTTAAACGTCTGCCCTCCTTGAACAGCAGCTAGCCATGCACCTAATGTATGAGTTTTCTTCTGAATTTCTTGGAAATAAAGGTTTGATGAAGACAGGACCTATAGCATTATTTTGGAGCGACAAAATAAAAATAAAATTTGTTGCTGTTCAATGATAATTTTATTGTGATAAGTTCAAGACCTTTATGGCTGTCATTTCAACCACTAAGAGAACTAAGAATGTTTAATGTTTAGGCCACTTTCTGGGGTCAGTTAATCCAGCAGGCTTGCTTGTTGCTGACAGTTAGCACAATGTCACTTCTTAGAACTGAACTGTGTTTAGGTATCAGGTCCCTTCATGTCACAGACAACAGTGAGGATGTTGAAAAACAGTTGTTAGATAACATATGTCCTTAGTCGCAACAATCCAGATAAGAGACAGCAGGGGGATTCATGGCCACTAACATTAAGTTTAGGTCACACAGCATGTAAGTAGCATACAGGTAGTTATCTTATTTATAGACTTACCTATATCCAACAATCGATCTGTTTAGTTTAAAAATATTAAAAATACAATGATGTTTAATTGGGGCTCTATATTGTACACTATGTGTCGTTTTCAAACTTTAGTAAGAGGTATACTGTATCTACTTGGAAGTTTCTTTTCATACATACTGTAGGACACAGAATACAGTATGTCCTACAAAATAATTCAACACTGAGGTCCAATAGATCCACGTATTTATTTTAAACAAACACTGCTGTGCAAAAGTCTTAGACATTTTAGACATAAAGAGCTAATCAAATCTAATTGACTCAGAGTCAGGTGTTCCTTGTCATTAACATCACATGCTCTTCTCTACCCATCTAAAATGTATCTAGAAGCTACTTTTTATACTACAAAATACAAATCTATCAGGACTGTTGTTACTTAAATCTAAACGGATTTAGCTGTATATAACTAATAACCTGTGTTTCTGCGTAAAATTGGAAAGCACTGAGAGCAGAACTGAGTGCAAAATGTCTGAGACTAAGAATCTCACAAAATAAAAATTCAGATCAAAGAACTGCAATACATTGTCAGCATTAAATGACACTTTGTTGAAATGAAATTTTATGACATTAGTATCATGTATCACTACCATCAGCATTAACACAATCTGGGCAGCTCTGTAACATAGACCTGATCAGCTATGGCACATCTTGGCCAGATTTTCTTCTTTTAAGGGCACTGGTAAGATGGGAGCACAGATGTTCTGGTCGACTCAGACAGGGAGAAAAAATTGGCCACGACAACATCTCAACACTGTTATCCTGAAATTGTTCTGTTGGAATCCTAGAACCTGTGTGGTCTTCTGCTGTCCTGCTTTAATCTCAGATGTTGTCTTCTGTCAGGAAGCAACAGCTCTGTGCCAGTACTGTTACCCTGTGCTTCCAGAATGTTGCCTGTCCCTCACAGAGCCAAATGAACATTTGGTATCTCTGGGCTGGTTGATTGTAGATGCAAATCATTTCAGTTTCTGAGAAGCTTCTCACACAAATAGGCCACTTCAATCATGCTAGCCAGTAGGTAATCTTTTTGACTCAAGAGCAACATGGGTGGATGTTTCACTGTTATTGCATTAATTAAAATTATGCCATTATAAAGATTCTTGATCAGCTTGTTACGGCAGTTTCACCTTAACTGAAATGCTTAACACTGAGCAACTGTTATTTTTATGAAATCACACTAATTAAGCTCAATATTTTATATCTGTAACATCTACAAACCTTAACCTTAATCTTTTCACTATTTAAAATGTAAGCTTAGGTTGTTCTGTTTTCATCACAACAGCATTGCAATGGTTTATACTGTATATAGGGAAACACTGTCGTAAAATGAAAAGATACAGTTTTAAAGTATTGATTTGCCTGTTTTAATTGAATCGGGGATTATAATGCCTCAGCAGGACTGGACGTTAACTAAGTGTCAGCTGTGTCTAAGCAATGAGATGTTTCATGGAATTGAACTGGTTTCAGTATCTTTTGTAGCAATCAGGAAATACTAGCTGCAGAGGTAATCATATGTTCCTTTCTCTGCTTAGCAGTATTTCAATCTTCTTGGCTTCCTCATGCTGGTAATTCCAATTTAAATCATCCCTGCTTCACGCTGACTTCCCTGTCTGCTAACACGAGTCTTGCACACTACATAAATAAACTATAAAATATAAAAATAATATTGAGCATTACTTCGAGATTTTTATCTTTGCCTCAGTTAATGTTTTTCCATTATGTAACAGAGATATGGACATACGAAGTTTTCCCTTTATCATGCTCAATATAAAAGAATTAAAATAACAGGTGTATGATGTAGGGAATGAAAACCAACTTATCATGCTTCAAGGATAAAATTTTTTATAACCCCTATAAACATTAGAGTGGTTTACCACAGTAAAATTACAGCAAAGCATAGTAAATCACAGTGAAAACAATTTGCAAGATTAAATATAAAGAAATATTGAAAACTATGTTATGGTCTCTGGGAAGCTATCTGAAAGAAATATAAATGCACACTGCATATTGAAAAGACCCAAGGAAAATGGCAAAATCTCTGACCGCTTAACATGTTAAACTATTATAACGAGGAGGTCATAGAAATTTCAAAAAAATGTCTGGATTGAATACTTACAGTACACCACTGTTACCACCACGAGCTTTATATATTTCATGCACTCTGAGAGACTGAAAAGATGTTACAGAATCTTCACTGCATGTCGCACAACACAGTTGTGTTTGGTATGGTCACGACGATGCAAAATAATTTTACCAGTAGTGAGAGATCAAAGAACCCCTCTTAAAATTGTAGCTAATGCTTTTAGAAATCTGCTCATGCACGATTCTGGATATATTAAACTTGAGGTTTGTCAAAAGACTTGGGCAACATCCAACAGTGCTTTAAAATGGCGAACGTAGAGGCAATGCCAATGTCTGTCCTTGACAAATACATTTTGACGGAGCACCAGAAAAAATGGTACTGGTGTAACGCCTGTAAAAACCCATAATATAGTGGGAAGATGCCACTAAGTCTTTCATCCCTTTCTCACTAAGGAAATCTGCAGCATTACAGGAGTAGAGCTAAGGGCAAGGGTTCGATCAAACAAATACGTATCCTGGTCTCAAGAAGGCTGGATTGTTTTTCTGGGAGGAGATGTCTTCTGCTCCCAAAGCATAAAGTCTTTTTATTTAGGAAGCAGGACCTGACAGAACCCCACAACAAGGGAAAAGCACGCTTTCTCGTCGAGCCGCCTGAGAGACGTCTCACAGGGAAGACGCATGAAAGGGGATCACTCAAGGAGCCCTTCAGAAGTCGAGCTCTCCGCAGCAAGCAGACCACAACACAGGCAAACGCTGGAGTGTAGGAGTGCTCTCCACACACTTAAAAGAAACTGCTAATGCCGGGCTGTCACGAAACCACACTTCTGGACTGAATGTTATTTACGGGCCTTAGATCCCGAAAGTGAACAATTTATCCAGAAGATCTTTTTTTTTCTTCCTTTAAAAATGGTATTTGATTATTCCTTCTTAATTTAATTATTTGCAAAATGGAGGGAAAAAAAAGAATTCTTGTGCTACAAAAGCTAGCTACGATATCTGCCACACTGCACGTATAAGAATGGATAGTAATGACGGAAAATGCAGTACACACAAACCTACAGGATCCTGCAAACTGAGATCAAGTTAATTAAATAAAATACCCAGCCACTATCTACTTCAGATAGTGCAAGAATACATTTTCTTCTGTTTTTTTTTTAAGTTGATCTGTTGGACTAGGAAGCACATTCTGAACATTTTGCTCTTTCACACTGTTCAGCGTTAGTACTTTATATTTTATGTTCAAGGGCCATGCTAGAGCATATAGTGTATCAAGTGTAATAAAACTGTATAAAGATAATTAAAGGGTTCACAAGAATAAATTCTGTGTATGTGCAGTTGTTTGTTTCCATGTTCCTACAGTGATGGCAGCTGCCTACTGTAACACCTACAGCCATGCCAGGTGCTTGTCCATTAGATCAATGGCATATTAAAGTGCAAATTCAACATCCCAGGTTCAGTACTGGTGTATTTAGGGAGGCAGTCTCTCATGATATCACAAACACACATCAGATGCATTTTACTCTCTTTTAGGTGGAAGCAGCCATTGAGATCAGATGCTCATCCCCAAAACTTTGCCCATCACTGCACTGCACTTTCACAAATTGTCGGAATTTCTGTGGTGCGAAGATGACAGTAGGATTAGAGGTAAAAATGACACAGTGAAAGTCATTATAAAGAGGAGAAAATTAAAATCTCAAGAGCAAGCTTTTTACTATCAAAATATCTTCTGTCTTTAATGTACTGTAAAAAAATATTTTAAAAAAATGTCACGTGTTTACTCTTTTAGAATAAAAAGTCATTATTGCATTTCTGATGAGTGGCTGTTAGCACAGTATGTGGTATATTCTGAACTGCACACTGATCCCAAATGATTTTTTTAGCCTGAGATCATTTTAACGCATAGACCAGACAACGATTTAAGCAAGAGACTTCATAACTTTACAAACTAGAAGAAACTGCCTTGAAAATAACCTTGGTTATATCTTGTAAAATATCTTTACCGCAAAGAAAAACTATAGTAATAATGGGTCACAAACATAAATACATTTGATTTAGATATTTTAAATAACTAAAAATAAAAAAGAATACTCAAGATCTTTGTACATGTGTAACCCTTAACAGTATTTAGCCTTGAATAATTGGAGGTCATTGATAATTGGCTTTAAAGTCAGGGCAAAGAGGTACAGCAACAGTGCAAAGCTTCTTTTTTCATTCTTGCATGCAGCTGGACAGACTTGAAAAGACGTATTGTGGATGCAGCAGACAGACCTCATGAGACAAAACAGGCCTCCACACACAAATCTGTAACAGTCACACAGTACTGCCTTCAGCCTGTCAGTCGATGGTGTTAACAAATCCTGAAGCAGTTACAGGCTCTGAAGTAATGTTTAACAGCTACAGAAGGCTATGCTAGAAATATACTGAAAGAAAATATAATGAAAGAATAAATACAGTAAAAGTGAGAGATATACATTTCTCAAATGAGAGAGAAAAGAGTTTTTTTGTAAATGGTGCATCAGCATTCTGTCCAGCTCATTGGGCAGATATAGAAAAACATTTGCATTTTAAATAGTGGGACGATTGGGGTTTGTTTGTTGTGAGCAGTAATATTCCTTCAGAAAAAATGCTGAGATCAATATAAATTCATAAAAAAGACAAGTGCTCAATGTTTAGCACTGATGTGGGATCACCCACATTTTCACTGCAGTTTTTTACAGATTCATCCACATTTATTATTCATTATAATAATTCCTACTGAATCCACTATTCAAAGGCTGATCTCTTGCTCTTCATAAGAGTTTGAACTTTATCCCTGGTATTGCTTGTTTGAAGTTTGTTCTGCTGTTGTTGTTATTTAAATCTACTCAGTAGATTTCCAAACCTAAGTGATCTATCTGGTTCGACATTGAGCAGGAGCTAAAATGATTTCTCTAAATTTGCCTGTGAATATGTTGGGTTTTTTTTTAAAAAACCAATTTTAACTGACATCCGATATTGCAAAGATGGTTACAAATTGGAAAGCAAAACAGAGAGCAGGAAAAACAAAAATAAGATTTCTGGAAAACTGAGAGGCGCCACTAAATCCTCAATTTAAAGTTCAAATTATTTCCACAGCATTTCTGTCCGACACCAATGTGTTAAAATCACATTCCAGAACAAAAAGAGCCCTCCGATTCGGCATGGAAATGGAGTACAGCCTGGAACACGAATGCGTAGGGAAAAAAAAACGTAAAGCATCAAGTGACCCCTAAAGAACCGCTGCCTTGTGCTTTGTAGATTTTCGTGGCTCACCTCGGGATGAGTAGGTTTTAATTTTGATAATCGCCATTCATCAAGGCTGTATCTACTGTACACTGCACAGATATTCATAAACCTGTAGAGTTCTACACTATCAAAGTGTCAGGGTGTTAAGACCTTTCTGTAACATGTTCACTGCTCCTGTTTCTGTTATACAACAGCACAGGCCAGTGGGAGATCATACAGGAATATTCTAAAACCCTACGGACTCCAACAACCGGTCCATCAGAGCGGAATGGGTTCAGAAATACAGTAGAGTCGGCTTAACAGCAACAAAATGTTTTTAATTCCTAATTAAAAACATTTTGTTATCTTATTAGCCCGTTATCAATAGCGGTGGCTTGAAAAATGCATTAAAAGTGTATTACAGTAAAGTTAACTGCCACTACCGAATATACAGTACATCCTCTCTCTCCCATTTACTGCACATCGAGCTCCGGCACCCTGTAACTCACAGGTTAAGCACTGGATATTCAATAACCTGCACACTCCACTTTGGGTTATTTTGCGAATGAAAAGAAGGAGACATTTTAACCAAACACACAAAGCACTAACCTGGCAAGCCAATCTGACAAGAAGCAGAGAAAAGTAACAAAGGGAAGGAAACGCCAGACCTTCAAGCTCACAGCCCCTCTCAATTCCCTCTGAATAAGAGGGAGCCATAGGTGTCATTGCTTGGAAACACCAAGTCACAAAGAGAGCTGCATCTTTCACTAAAGGCCCCTGTGAATATCAAGCTGAAAATTAAAACAAGCTGTGGAAAAGAATAATACATTTCCTTTTTTAAATACGTGTGCATCAAACACATATTCCAGCAACAGGGGCCAGAGCAATCTCTGACTTGAACACTGGCCCACTTTTAATTGACTGCCAGCACTCGCAGCCACTTCCTAAAGACTCAGCAGGCCAAGCCAAAATGTAGGCTCTTAGCGTGTACTTGCTTTAAGTGCTGAGGACTACAACTCAGCGCAGCACGATGCACACAGGAGACACTGTCTTGCTGCACATGAAGACCAAGCATACGAAGACTAACAACCAAAAACAGTTTTACACTCACGCATAATGTGTGCACATGGTATGTAATGAGTAACAAAAGGTCAAATACAAACCTTCCAGATGCACACCTACCAGGACTCCGTATACTTGTATAAGGCACACCTTAAATGTTTTTGGCCCACCATCTCACTTACAGTATGTTTTGAATAATTATAAAATGACTTATAACCATAATTTAAGTTTCATGTTAATTTACTATTGCAAAATAAATAAGTTAAGGGATGATTTAAAATTAGCCTTTTTGATTATCCAAAACATTTTCTAAGAAAATAAATATAACAATATAAATGTGGTCCTAAAGCCTAATATATAAAAACGTATCTTTCATCCGATTTCTCCTGAGTACAGTAATTGATGAATGCTTCCAGTCCTGAAATGGATTCTTATTTGTAAAATTAATCCAGCTCTCAGGAGAAGATGTTTCACTTGTGATTTCACATACTGATTGTTGAGATAATGGAATTTCATTTTAGAAGAACATTTTTGTATCCAGCTTACAGAGTGCTGAATAGTTCAGCAATGGAAAAATATGTCTAATTGAGATTAAATCACTCTCTGAAATTGCTATCTCCTCAAGAATCATTTTTCATCATTACAGAAGGAAAGAGATTAACCAAGCTATCCTATTTATTTTTCTTGATGCCTGCAGTGTAAACCTGTAATCCCCAAAGAGACAATGAATGCTTTGGATTTCCAGGATCTGGAAACACCTACACAAGTGAGAACCACTCAAGGCAAAAACTAGCTTGAAGTCGTATTGCAACACTTGCCAATAATAATTTGATCCATACCACTAACATATAATAATACAAATAAATTTAGCCAAACCAATCAGCCAGTTAAGGATATTTCTAATAGAAACCTCTAAACCAAAACGTCAGAGATTTCTTTTCAAATTAATTTTAGAAACTATAAAATATTTTTTTCAGATGTGTATTCCATGCATTGAAAAAGAAAAAAATAGTTCTAAAAACACATCTTGCCTCGCGCTAAATATTTTAGTTTTGAAAATCTTGCAAAACAAACATTTGGTTAATGGGCTGCCCCGTTTAAGCATTTTCAATGGTTTTCAAACTAACTGCTTTTCGGGAGGGGGGTTCAGTTCAGTGCCGCTTTAAATCTGTAAAAATTATTTCAGCCACAAGTCTCATTTTGGAAACCGATATTTTAATTTTGGGGGGATTAATTAGTCTACTTGGTAAAGTACGCATTCATGCAGATTTTTGTCATTTTGTTAAAAAACTAAAGGACTAACTTTCCCTCCATTAGAAACTGGAGCCTTGTTATACAGGATGCACTGCTTGGGTTCTATCTGTGCTTTACACATGAAAGAGCCCAGTCTGAGAACAGAGATACTGTATGTTTAAGGAATATGACAGGAAGCAGTAAATGCATTTCTTTAAACAACATTCGAGCAGTGTGCTTTGCTGTTATGTATTGGAAGGTATACATTTCAGCTGGGTACCATGAAATCATTTCAAATGGAACTGCAGACATTCTTGTCAAATGTAACTTTTTCTATGGTTTACATTTAACGCTTTCAAACAGAAACAAAACTTCTACCATAAATAATGTTATCTTAAACAGCTGACCCCCTTAAGTGTGCACAACCCCACTTTAATGTGGACAATTGAAATATTCAACTGCAATAGTGAACATGTAATATATTTATTTATATATAAAAGTTCCAGTTCTGATTATCATTAAACATTATTTTGTTGATTATTATGCAAATCAACACACGCAACAGGACTGGATAATTTAATGTTTTTAAACCAATAAAATTATATTAATCTCAGCCTTACACGTGTTCTGAAATATTTTGAAATTTGATGGAAATGAAGGTATCTGTTTTTTATTTTTTTTTAGAACCTGGCATTAAAGCCACTAGACTTTCATTGCAAAAGAAAAAGCAATAAAGCTAAATTATGCAACAAAGCCAGGCGCTTGTCTCTCGTGCCAGCCTGTTCTGGCAGTTCCCCAGACCCACAGCTTTATAAGACTTGTCATGCCATGCACAAACGCTAAGACTTATGATTAAACTTCATGACTTCAAATTTTCCAAATGTACGCCTGTCAAAATGAGCAATTAAACAAAATAACTTACTGCAGTGAGCTTTACGCAAAAAAAGTAAAATACAGAATATGTCATTCAGTGTGACCATTTATGATGTTTAGTGCATGACAAATAAAATGCATTATGCGCTCTTACATTCCTCTTCCCTAATTATTCTGTCAGTTTAAAAATAATCAGGAGATTTATGTTGTTTTAAATATAATTAAAATACTATTTCATACTACCTGCAGCCTGGTAAATGGAGAGATTATGTTTCGGCAGAATTTCAAAGACCCTTGTACAAAGTTTCTTAATTGATGTTTATTGCAAAGAACAGAAAGCAAAACTTATTAATTACACTGAAAACCTCCCTCCCAGAGTAACCACACATTACAAAATGTTAACATGAAATGAAGATTTTAATTATTATTGTTGTCATAAAACACTCTTTCATGTGAATTTACATAAATAATTGATTAATCCATGTTTTCAGGCATGAGAAATATTTTAATGTGCATATGTACGCACCAGTAATCTTTCAACTACCTTTACCCTGTTGTAGTTTTCAGAGTCTGTATGCTTTCAGCGCTCTCTGCTGGTTGCTTTTCATTAGTGTCTCAAAAAAAAAGATGTTAGCATTGTTTTAAGACAGTTGATGTTTTCTACATTTTGGGTTTCACGACCGGAAATATTGTTGCCATTAGAATAGATTCGCTTATTCATCTTAACAAGAATTTATTTGGGTATTATTTTGCTGTGAATGCTTTCTAAATGCAGGCTGTAAATTATTTGTCTGAGGGTGCGATCCTTTAACACAACATAAATGTTGCATGAGAGTTAAGGGGCTGATTAAGACTGAAACAAACTAACAACAAATCTCTTACTGTGTCACTGTCTTACAGAATATCTACAGCTACCTGAACAATCTATACCTCTTAGGACCAAGACAAAATAGGTCATGCCAATGAGTCAGTGCTTTTATGAAATCCATTCAGAAAAGAGGGAGGGATCTATAACCCTCTGGATGTAGAATACTCAAGACATCTACACAGTGTTGCTATGTCACTGCTGATAAATTATAGAAGAATTATAGCAACCTCAACATTATGTCCTTCCCACCTAACAAAGAGGAATACAGCCAATATTGTTGATAATTAATCTTCTATTCAAGTTTCATCACACATCAGATGACAAACACTATTATACCACAAACACTCCACTAATAAAAGCCTAATTTATCTAATTATGTGATGGTAAAAACAAGAAAATTGCAATCATCTGTGCTCAGCTTGACACATATTCTGGGAGATATTTGTTTTCTTCAAAATCATTTTAATTATTTTCATTTCTGGCAACCTCTTTCAATCAAAGCCCTTTGGCTCTTGAGGATTTTGTTTTAAAAATAGCATCGAGTTGAGTGCTAAAACTTGTGAAAATAAGTTAAGAAGAAGACTGACCTCCGCTGTCAGGCAATCTCTTATAACTGCAAATCCAACATGAGCTCTCGAAGCAAATGTAAGCGAATGTAAATGTAAAATAGAAATCGCTCTCCAAACAGTTTCCTCAGATGTTTTCATGACATGTCATCTGCAGAGGACCTCTACAGAGCACATTTTGTAACTAACCTCAGCTGGGAGAATACTGACACCTAGAGTTTTTGCTTTTTCACATGAGCGAGTTAAAACAACATTTAAGTCGAAACATTTCCATATGTGGCCTGTTGTTCTAAAATAAAGCCACTCACACACTCAGCAGAGGTGCTGAACTGCCAGCATGCACTTCACGAATTCCAAGATGTTTGGAAGAGATATTCTGGTTGTAATCGCAAACTACATGTTTATCCATCCAGAGAAGGGCAATCATAAATATCTAGATATCATTCACAAGCACAGAACAGATTTGGCCAAGGTTGAAGGATTATTCTAATTTTCACTGCACATTACTTTTTTATTGAACCATCTTATATAAATAATACAATTAATGATAGCATTGCACTCGCTACATTAAAAATTGAATTATTACATTATAGTCATTGTGGTTACCATTACCAGTGTGGTTACCGTTACAATGAGCCAAAAACACATATCTCAGAATTCTGCCCTTAAAACTGCATTTTGAAGGTTTCTGCATCTGTTTTTTACCACTTTAAAAAGTGCCCATTACACTGACTAAAGCTTTAACAATACTCATCGATTGAATTATGTTAATCAGTTAACTTCACTTTCAAGACAGAAATGTCATTTGAAAAGCTGTGACATTAAAGATCAAAGAAGGTAAAATAGGCCCCTCAAGGTCTTCTCTGTTTGAAAAAATTATGTTCTTTTAGCTTTTCATTGTAGAATGTTCCTTTAAGCCTTTTTATAATGTACCATACATGGTCGTTATTCTCTGTACTGATCCCTGAGCTTACTGGAGCTTTAGTACAATTTTGACATTTCTTTGATTTAAATGTTATTCTTATACAGTAACTACTATATATGTATATCCACATTTCTGTTTTGCCTTTTCCTTCCTTCCCCACACTGTCTAGAAGATGTAAATGATGTGTCAAATAATCACCTACACTAAGTCCTTTTCACAGCTAGCCTCTCCTAGCGCAGTGTTTCCCATTTTGTATCTGTAGTCGTTTTTGTTAACACTCTGCATTTCTCTACATCAAATATCATCAGCCAGATGTTTGTCCAGTGTTCAATTCTTTCAATTTTATTAAAATTATATTTGCTGCTTCTAGAGTATTTTATCATTCCCCCATTTTGGCGACGTTTGCAAAGTAAGATCTGCAAATATTACAAGTTTATTAACTATACCAGAATCCAGGTCATTGATATACAGTATATGAGGAAGAGCAGTGGAAATAAAAACATCCCTGTGATACATTAATAATTACATCAGCATTATTTGAACTTTCTGTTTTCTTTCCATGTCAAAAAGCAAAGAAATCCACAACCAATTTAGGCAAAAACAAAAATTAAAATCTGAAATGCCACTTTGACTGCATAAGCAACATAAATGTAATTTTGACTGATCTTCCATAGGTAAGCATACAAACAGCAACAATTCCTACCTTAAGCTAAGGCTTCAGTGATATAAAAATATAAAAAACAAAACCATGGCAAATGTATCCATAATATACAGTTTTGCACAGTAATTCCAATGTATATTTTTCAAATGTGGAAGGAAAGTTGATAGAAGTGTATGAGCATATCTGGTGCCATACTGTATATCAGCTGTTACGTGTACATTGTTAAAAGTACAAGTTTGAACTATTTAGAATTTTTATATACAGTATTTTGTGAATTTATTTAAAGCAACATACCTTTGTACCCATTTATACAGCTGGCTATTTTACTGGAGCAATCTGAGTGAAACACCGTGTTCAAGGATACAACAACAACGTGTTGCCTGAGATCTGAACCCACAACCTTCTCATTACAAACCCAGAGGCTTGACCACTGTTTCACGTTTCATATGTTGATTAATTCAATCTACAGTACAATTTTTAAGAGTATGCAGACTGGATTTCATAGCATTTTTTTTTCCATTTAAATACAAAACAATCATGTATATTTTTATTTCACAAGTATATTTATATGAAAAACGCACGGTAATGCCAAACACCCCAGCAGTAAGAAAAGTGCTATTAAAGGTTCACCGCCAGCAAATAAAAAACGGAACATAAAAAAGCAGTTCAGTTCAGAAAAAGAGAATCATGTGAAGGAATACCATCCTCTCCCAGAAGAGCCCCCAATGGTAATCGCCCAGAAAAACGTTCATGAAAATCCTGCTTGACCCTCTGAACTTCTGACCTTGTGGAGGTGGTTTCCAACACAATAACACCCAATGCAAACTTTAAGGCAGAAGTACATATGTGGTTCACTGGCTATAATTACAGCTTTAATATCATAACTATTGCAAACAGGTCCCATGGCATTCTAGACTAAACAGATCAAGCATTTTGTCCTTTCGACTGCAGCCCATTAATGGCGTTTCAGGCTCCAATGAGCAAGAATGATCCTACCCCAGCACTTGCAAGCGGTACACATTTGGTCTGAACGGAGGCCAAAATGACACCGGTCCAACCCGACTGGGCACACAATGAGCAATTCGGAGTGCAGTTTACTGGTGAAACTGATATTTATCTCCTGATTGAAATCAGTTGGAAATTCTGTTAATGTCGTGTCAGCATTATAGCCTTCCCACAACCCAAAGCACAGTTGGTTTGGCTTGTTCCTTGCTGGGCATTTACCTCACAGTAGACGTGGCTGGACTGGAAATATGCAGAGAGCATTAAGCAAAATTCTTTTTTTCATGCATTATTATTGGATGCCGTCTTATTTTTTTTTACAAGAGCAGGGAAATCACTTTTAACATGGATGCAGTCCCTGATCTTGTTACGATAGTTCTGAGCGGTCCCATCAGATAAAAGCCACTCATTTTTACCCTTTCAGCTTTTCTTCCCAGCAAATGCCAAAACGCACAAGCAATTTTTAAACAGTTATTTGAGACGACTAAGATACAACTTAAGCAACACTTTGTTCTGTGTTGTTCAAGAACGCGAGTTCCATGGGTTTTCCAAAGAAATGAGGATTCAGCTGGGTTCTGCAGACTGTGTTCTCTGTCTATGGGATGAGCTGTCTCTGCAATTTTTTTCATAGGTCTACGCTTATCCAAGTGCTGCAGGCATGACAAGAGAAACACAAGAGTTTTCTTTCATACCAATTATACAGCCAATACGACTAGGAGCCAAGCGGGTGGAACAGTGACTGACACATAATCAGATTGTCTGGGACCATCCACACTTAGGAAATCATTCCAGAATTTTTTTTTTCCTCTCCCACTCCATAAACAGAAAGTCGGTCGAAGCTCTGGCGGCAGATATTTGTATGAAAAGCGTTCAGTAAATTAAAAGGTCAACATTTTAAAGGCCATGAAATTAACTCTTCCAAATCCAGAGCACTTTTCAATGCACAGTGGATGGAATGCCAGCCCCCCTCCCCCCACAAGCCCAGTATGATTTCCTGTAATTTCTGTAATTTGTCTCGCAAGGCACAACACTGAGCCTTCATGGGCAAAGAAGTCAGCAAACAGTTGCTTTGAGATAAAGCATTAACGACTGAGTACTTCAATTTCATATAAAATCCTGTAGATCAATGTAAAGTCCTACCACCTTCCACATACATGTATACATGATCTTTAATAATAAATGACATATTTCCATAAAATTTAATTTAATGTATAAAGGTCAATGCACAGTATTCTTACTTATTATATATATTATTATAAATTTATTTTACTGTTGGTCTGGTATAAAGCAACTTACATTCCTATTTATTTACCTGGGCATTTTACAGAAGCAATCTGGGTGAAGTACAGTACCTTGAAGTACCCAAAAGGTACAACAGCGTGTCCCACCCAGAAACCTAGTTCCTCAACCTTTACGGTGTAAACGGGAACCTCTGACACTCACCCCCAAACATGTGAGATGGAATAAGGATCATACCAGGACTAAGATCAATCACTGAATGCTAGTTCTCTTCTGAAAGTATCTGACCATAATGTAGCCCACACAACACCTCTATATACAGGGGTAGCAGTGTGGAGGGGTGGTGAGGGTCCTGGACTGAGGGGTTGTGGGCTCAAATCCCATGTGAGACTCCTCGAGTGATACTTCATCCTAAATGTTCCAATAAAATACCCACTTGTATAAATGGGTGCAAACGAAAGTCACCTCAGATAAAAATATTTGAATACTGTATATACAGAGAAGGATGGACTTCAGTATCACCCAGAAGTGGGCCCTACTGCTTTCAGTGACTGAGATGCGATACTCTCTCCAATAGCCAGCTTTTATGAGGTATAACTAAGCAAAATAAATGTGCTGGTTATTGAAAATGTCTGGCTTGAATCTTACTGTTTGTCCTTCAGACACTGCAGCCAAGACTTTACAACCTCTGACTCTGCAGAACCTTGACAACTCTCCTAACCAGGAATCAGAAATCACACGTACAGCATTTCAATGAGTATGATGTGCAGGCACTGTCAAAGAGCCATTGTCTCATAACCAACACATTGGCACTGCATGCATAAACTCACACAACGTCATGAAAATCATCCTAACTGCATATTTACAAAGCTCTGTTGAGGGAGGTGGCTCCTGACCTTTTTTATCGCAGTCCATTTTATTTCATTTTGAATTCATTTCCCTCGGACTTTCCCTTATAATAACATAATCAGCCATTTCAGTGAGTGAAAAATGAATAGTTTGAAAAGTGAACATGGAATCATCAACTATAATAAAAAGCATTACATACAATAATTAAAGGGCATTGAAATAAATATTTTGTAAAGTGGATTAGCTTCATATAAAATATTTACCAATTCTGCAGAAAAAACAAGTTTCTGTATACATAGTTTTGTGGCTGTATTTATATTTTGAATTTGCTTTCTTTTTTCAGGATGTAATTAAGCATTTCCATTTACTGTAGGTTACAAAACAGAAAACATTAATACAAAATAATAACAAACCATCTTTATTTTATTTCCTTGTCTTTTAGTTTGTCTGGTTCAACCTAGAACCATTATTATGGCAGATTGATTCTTATACATACATATACTGTACAAGAATTTGGCATTTATTCACCATTTCAAGAAATCTCAACAAAGTGAAGCAGGTTGTTCTACAGACGTTCACGTGTGTCAATGCTTGGCAAAATGTTATCAGCTTCACTGATTTTCCGAGAGAAATTGACTCTTTTATCTGCTGGTACGTGTCGCGTTGAGCATCCTAACATTCCTCAGGGCATGTGGCAAGAACAAAGCTGACGGACAACTGGAAAGACTTGCTTCAGCAATCAGTTAAAACATTCAGCAGAGGTCTCTGAATAAACACAAATTCAGCTCCCCTAGCAGGTGGTTGACTCAGATATTCAAATCATTACCCTTTTCTGCAAGAAGGCTCGCTGGGGCCAAGGTTCCCGTGTGATGGACAACTTGTGTGTGCTTGCAGATGTGATCTGCACTGCGCTCAGACCTGTGCGTGAAGAGAGAGCCAGCGAAAAAAACAACAAACTCTGGCCCATATATCGCTGAGGGCAACGTCCAATCAAAGGGCTGTCAATGCAGCACTTGCTGAATAAATGACTTGCTTTGACAGGAAATTCCAAGTGCAATTTTAATTCTGATCAGGCTTCAGGAAGTGGAAAGAATAAAAACACATCAATTATAATGACAGGAAGTCTTAAATCACATGGCAAGCAGCTGTTGCCAACAGAGAAATTGCAGAGCCTTGTTAAGATTGTGGCTTTTTGGTGCAACCAAGAAAAAAAAAGGCAGAAAAGATGACATCACGCTCTCTTTTCTGAATCAATTCCATACTTATCTGTCAAATATTTCTATTCTAAAAAGATTCTTTGCAAATTAAAAGATGTTATACTTCCTAGGGAAAAACATAAAGCTAAGGATTAACATTGCGGTTACCTACTAAGACGTTATGCTAATACTAAGAAACCCTTGCTATGTGTACATATGGAGACACTTAGTACTTTAACCATCTGCTCTTTATACTGGTCTTGGCTGCAAGTCTGGAGGACACAATCGAATTAGTCAAAACGTTATGGGCGCTTCTTTTTACAAAGTCATAAATAAATATAATTGAAGTGAAATGGTT
Source organism: Atractosteus spatula (assembly GCF_055471065.1). Lineage (NCBI taxonomy): Eukaryota > Metazoa > Chordata > Actinopteri > Semionotiformes > Lepisosteidae > Atractosteus > Atractosteus spatula. Next base: position 43,014,769 of record NC_142717.1, on the reverse strand, counting down.
TGAATGTGATCAGCATTTAAAATTACAATTCATGTGCATGTTCAAAATAACAAAGAAGCATTTATCGGACACAAGGGAACCAATCACTTAAGACTAACAGCAGTGTTTATTAATGAAAATGAGTCTCTGTAGGTCGTTTCGGCACTGATTCTGCTACCTAACGAGACTGCAAGAACAATTTCCCAAAGTTTTTTTTCTAATAAACAATGCAAATGTTCCTAATTATCAAGTATTACATGACATGTGTCAATTTCTCAAGATCTCTCTCGGAATCCGCCTGCCCTAACCAAGAAAAACCACTGTGCTTATTAAGACTACAGAATAAGTTTTTTGATGGATTTACTCCTGTTGAACAATGACTTCTGCTGGGGTGCTGAGCTACAGTAAGCTGGCAGTCTTTTGTGAAAACCATTCCTTCATGAATGAAAACTGGAGTTGCTTTAACAGGGAATTAAATTCAAGCTCTAGGCTGGCTCGCTACACTACACATGCGTCTTTAATTTACTGCATTAGGAATACTTAAGTATAGGACTGTGAGCTCTGGGAGTTGCTGAACAAGTTACAATTTCATTTGTCATAAGCTATAAGAAGAGTGGATCAATTCCCCAAAGGGACATTCAGAGGATCTCAGTTCCAGGTGATGCTCTTTGATATGATGCATCTTAAATTGCCTCAGTCTGTATTAACTTAATAGATGTAAGTGAACAAAGATAAGGTTTCCAAATTCTAAATTGGAGACAGAGAACTGCAGGTATCCCTTTTCACAAATCCACTCATTATCCATTGTTCAGGAAACAAAGTTCTCTCTCAGTTAAATGATTTTGAATCTGCGTATATTTCCATAATTTAGAATCATGTTAGTCTAAATCTTTTTTTTCTGAAATTAAACAGTTCAGATTCAAAACATACGAAAACCCATTGCTTAAGTAGGGAGAATTTTATATTTAAGACATGATTTTTGTATGTTTTTGTTTGCAGTTTGTATATTAGAGTTTTAAGAATTTAATTCAAAATAAAATCCTAATGTAATGAGCCTCAGAAAATAATAAAGCTCGACATGTCTAAAATGCTGTCATCCCCAAGACTTAAAGGTTATGACGAATATGATACGTAATTATAAAATAATAAGTACATTAAAGACATTTTATTTACGCATTTAGCACAAGCTGTATTTAATTATCTGAAGTTCAATAAGAAAAACTTACAAAAACTGTAATAATTGAGAAAATGCATTCCCACACATTACCACAAGAGGACGCTGTTTGAGCTCAGCAATGTGGCAAAAATCTGGTCAAATCTTTCAAAAAATATTTTAAGAAACAAGCAGCTAATTTTAAGAAAAATAACTTCTTTATGATGTGCAGAAGCAAGATCTGGCTCTCATTAAGTATATCAGTTTGTATTTGACATCATACACTACACTTCAGTTTTGAGAAGGAAGTTTCGGTGCTTATATTCCACAAACAAAATCTAAAAGCAACAAAAAAGGTTAAGTCTAACCGATAAACTCTCAAAATAAAGTCTCAAAAACGTATTTCATGCAGTTATATCACTCTGAGCGTAAAAAATGTACGATGAGTCTTTACCTTCAGACTGGTGTGCTGCCAGAGGTGTCTGAGTTTCTTTGGAGTATGTCACTACTTCTTTTGGCAAGAAATCCACCTGGGTAATTTTAGAGGCTCCCAGTCTGTGCATTCTGCGCCTGGAGAATAGAGAGGTGTGAGCCTTATACTGACACAGGACAGAGCACTAGCAAAAGATGCATCAATGTCTAAATACATTTGCACTGCTCCCCTCAGTCAATAGGCTGACTGACAGGTGAAGCCTCTGACTGTACTGACTGACTTCTTATCCAGTACTTCTCCAGTACAATGACATCCCCTCACCTTTCTCTGAGTAAAGTACAATGCAATTATTGTATTTTACAAAGATGGCCTTTTCTGAATTTCCATTTGGCAGAGCACACGGACAACATTACAAGAACTATCGACATAAACGGGGCTGAAGGATGCCGCTCATCGATCATATTCAACCACGAGCACTGTGCCACTGTGTGAAGAGCAGTGCCACACCCGGGGTGCACTGTGGAAAGCTGCTGTAGGTTTACTCTGCTGTGGGGCGTCTAAGAGGATCTGGAGGACAGGAGCTAATGTATTTCAATTAGCACTGTTGCCGTTAGAATGTGCTATTCTCATGCAAAGTGCAGGTCACACATACTGTACTTTTTGAAATATTAAGCGAATAGCAGGTGATTGACCTTCTTCAGCGGAACACGTCTTTCTCGTCAATTGATGTCATACGAAATTAAACACAACCAATATTCCCGTAGTCGTGAAATTCTTTCATCTCGCAGCCAAACACAAGGCTGACAAAAAAAGCAGCATATTAACCGATTCATGAAAAGAGAGATCTGATTCCTTCTTTAAATATGCATTTAGATTTAGGGAGTTTTTTTAAGATACCTTGAAAACAAACACATACTGTATTACTGTGACAGACAGGACGTAGGAAAAAAAAAGCAGATGTACCCGAGTTCAGAGTCTGCCTGCAGCTGCAGGACAGAGGGGTCAGTGTCCCACTGTAGGGTCCTAGATCAGTGACAGCATTGCCATGCCACGCAGAGAGGAAGAAGAACATGCAACATTACTGACGAGAATAAAACAAAGCAATATTAGTCCATTAGCTTCATGCATAGTAAATCATTCTGCACGTACAAAAAGAAACAAAACCATTAAAGACAAAACAAGTCTTAGCAGTTCATCAAAGAAACGCAAACTGAAATTGACAATAAGCATAAAGCTCTTTAACCTCAAAACTGTTTTTTTTCCCCATCTTCTGCTAAAGAAAACATTTCGACTTCGAATTTGGATATTTGAAAATACTGCACGTGTCACCACTGAAGCAGATAATGTATGTGAAACAGACAGTACAGTAGATAGAAAAGGTAAAGGTAAAGTAAAAATGTGTAGGTTTAAATACGTCTGTGCCAGCCTATACAAGTGCGGTTCCTCGTATTAGGCACACAAATTCCATTACGTTACAGGCTGTGATGACCTCATTCCAAAAATAATATTTTACGTCATTGAATCAATTTAATTTGTTGTTTTTTACAGTATAAATCTTAGCAGTGGTAAACAGATATACAAATGAATCAACTAAAAATGAAAAACACTAACAACTTAATAAAAGTAAGTAAAAATAAAAGTAAAGCACAAATTGATCATGTTTTTTAAAATGCTGTGGTTTTATTAAAAGTACAATCTACAATGAGTCATTGGCTCTCTTTCACATCTATGTTCTTGACAACATAACAACATCAGTTATTAAAGTGCACGGGATATTTCATTGCACAACTAGTGTACTCTTTATTTTTCCAGTTGTCAATGTGGCTTCATGAATTTCAGTTGGATAACATGTTTAGGTAGTATTTGTCTTCTAAATAGTTTTACAAGATCCACTAAACAGAAAATGTGGACTCTATAGTCGGTTGGGAAGAGTAGAGTAAAGATGTGATAAAAGACAAAAAACACTCAGTCCCATAAAGGCAACATAATACTCATGGCCTCTGTGGTACAAAACTGGAATTTTCAAATATTCAACTTAAAAAAACTGTATTATACAATTCTGAGGCAAAGTAAAAAACAGACTTTACTTTTTTTTCATAAGCCTCACAGCTTTGAAAAAAATTGTCTGAACGCTTCTTAAACAAAGGCATAATTAGTTGCACAAGTTAAAAAAATTGAGGTTATTAAAAGAAACATCTCTTCTATTACAAAAGTAAAGGAAATTTTAAAAGCAAAATGGTCGCAACTCATTGTGTTCACCTGTAATTGTGAATAATAGTTTGTTCTGTTGTGGCCAATTAACTATTTAACTATTGAGATAAAAAAACTCCTGGTAGTTTCAAAACTTACTCCAGAGCAAACTTTGTCCCAATTTGCTCTTTCTGTAGAAATCCCATCTACAATCCCAATAGATTTAATTACAGTTTTCAACACCACATGAGCCATCTCAAGCTTGTCAAGGTGGTGTCACCAAAACATTGTATCTAATTCTTATAAAATTAGAGCAAAATTCTGTTCCGGGGCAAAAGTCTTCAGAAACTCTCAATGTCTGAGTATTAAAAAGGACAGTGTACATCCTAGCTCCCATGGCTAAACATTTAACATATCCTTGCACATAAAATAAAAATAAACTCAATATCTGTGGGCCAGATTATTGTGTCCATATATTTGACCAGATTTTGTCAATAATGTGATAAACATAATAGTCTAACAAGTGCTGAATGCCCTACTTCAAGTAATGTTGGCCACTATATGTAGATTTATAAAAATGTTATATATTGACATTTACAGTAATATATTAAATTAAGCACAGTAAGAGAAATAAACACATCTATATTTAATGTGTGCAGTGCTTTGGAACTAAACACATGAATCTTGAGGCAGCTACAGTACATCAAGTGCCACATTAATCCTGATAAATCCTTAAAGTCTGAATTGTCATTCATGTCAGTGAAAATAGCTTACACTGGCAAGTGGGCTCTGTTAACCTCAGAAACAAAGAGACAACAGCCCTTTGTAAACTGTGGAATGAGATGAGGCCAAGAAATATTAAGTCATTCCTGTGTTAAGTGTGACCCAAGGGGAATTGGCTGCTCTGCATTACATTTAAATGACAGATTCTGAGGCTTTAAACCATCATTACTTGATCTTCAAAGAGCTTTTATGTGTCCTCAGCGTGGAAACTGGAGAAGACTGAGACTCTTGCCAAAAACAGAGGCAGCCCTTTAAATGATTATTTTTTTCTTTTTGAATTTGCTTGTGGAAATATTTTCTCTTTTGATTTAGTACAAAGGCTGACTATAACTGTCTTTAACCGTTCAAAAAAGGTTAATGTAACAACTGATGTCCTGTACACCACACTCATTCTTACCTAACCGCACACCAGCTGTCGCCATCTTACTTTCCCTTTTTGACAAAATTACTTTTTCATGCTTTAGGAGATACACTTAAATTTAATCTGACTTTTGTATGAAACAAATACAGAAAGAAAATGCCATTTTTATGGGAGCTGAAGTTAAGGACACATGCCATATTATAGACACCTATATCACATTAAGAATTTTAAAAGCTGTTAACTATAATTCAGCTCCACAAAGACCACTTTGTCTACACAAATGACCCACAGTAATTATATGTTTTCTATGCAATAGGTATACTTTAGTACTGTTGTGATGCCTTTTTGTTATTATACAATGTTTGGTTTTAAAAATTGTGAAATTATCAAAGGTTCACTTGAACAGTCTGTTGTTAAATCCATGCTGAATATCTGTATGATATTTTACACTCAATGTACAATTTTCAGCTATAGACAGTGCCTTGCAAAAGTATTAAGACCCTGCACAGTTTTCACATTTTGCTGCTTTAAAGCTTGCAGTCATGACACTTTGAAGTAGCAATAAATACGCATTATACTGTAAACATCACCTTCAAAGCAAAAAAAAGTAACAGATAACATGGAAGAAAAATCCTGATTGCATAAGACAGCACCTTTATTTCCTCAGACAGTTGAAAAAACTTGATCTATCTTCAACTGTCCTTACCACATTTTACAGGCGCGCTATTGAGAGCGTGCTCATGTGTGGTATTACAACATGGTTTGGCATTACAGGGGGTGGTCAGGTCAGCCCAGTCCATCACTGGAGTACAGCTCCCCTCTATTTCAGACATTTTTACTAATTGCTGCCTCAGGAAGGCTGAAAGTATCGCTATGGATACCAGTCATCCTGGTTCCTCACTTTTCTTCCCCCTTCCCTCCGGTAAGCATTATAGGAGCAGAAAGGCACGAACTTCCAGATTCAGAGACAGTTTCTTCCCACAGGCTGTCAGATGACTGAACTCTACCCCTACCACTGGCTCACACTGAGGTTTTTTTTTTCTCTAAGATGTAAGTTATTTTACTTGCTGTTGTTGTTGCCACTGTTCCTTGTTTATGTTTTTGGTGTTTCCTTAAAGTCTTTGTATAGGAGCGTACACGCAAATAAGCATTTCATTGTACTTGTTCATACTGTATGACAATAAACTGAACTGAACTGATAAGTATTCAAACCCTTTGATTTGGCAAACAAATTAATTCAGACGGACAAAATTACCTTAACAAGCCACACAATTGATTGTCTGTGAGTAATAAGAGTGGTTCCTATGATTTCAGAATAAATACACCTGTCTCTGTGAGGTTCCTCAGTCAGGTAGTGAAGCAAAGATTCAACTATGAAAACCAAAGAACAACTCTGTGTTAAAGTTGCATAAAGGCACAGAACAGAAGAAGGTATCATTTTGAGCATGATGAAGTCGATCATAGACACTGCCTAGATCAGACTGCCCCTACTAACTCTGTGAGAGCCGCAGGACAAGAAAGAAACTGCTTAGGATGCCATTGTGTGGACTACGGAGACTTACAGAGTTAAGAGACTGAGATGTCCATGGGAAGAAATTTCCAGAGCATTCCATAAAGGGGTCTTATGTGGAACTGAAAAAAGAAATCTCAGAATCCTGATGAGGTTTTCCTACAATTGACCTAAGTGATATTGCGAACATGTGGCAAAAAATGTTCAGCGGTCAAACAAGACAAAATCAAAACCTTTTGGTCTAAATGGAAAGAGTTACATTTGACACAACCCAGCATAGTGTATGACAACACTATCCCTACTGTCAAGCATGGTGGTGGCAGCATTATGTTATAGTTCTGCTTCTCATCAGCAGGAGCTGGAAAGTGTATTAAGACTGATGGGAACATACTGTAAATGGAGCAGAGTGCTGGCAAATCTTACAGAAAACCCTGCTTCAGACCTAAAACTGTGACAAAAATGCACTTTTTTCAACAGGACTCTGATACAAAGAACAAGGCCAAAGCTAGATTAAAGTGGCTTAAGCTAAGAATGCGAATGTCCCTGAGTGGGCCACACAAAGTCGTGCCACACAAAGTCACCAAGCTGGTGCACTACGTTGGTAGAGATTTAAACAAAAATAGTTCTGGCTGTTAGTGCTGCCAAAGATGCTATTGGGTTCACAATATGCAATCATTTTTTCTCTCCAGTTTTTGCTGACATTTACAATACCTTATCTTTCCCCTTAGTTTCAGTTTTCCTGTTCTGAATAAAATATTAAGTTTTAAAAAAATGTGCATGCATCACAGAACGGGCCACCATACAATAGATCTGAATACTGTTGGCAAGGCACTGTATACTTACACAATAAGCAACTTGACAACATATTGAAAATGGTCTTGTGGCATGGACTGTGTCTATATTTATATTATATTGTTAATGCAGTGCTACTTTAAAATTATAACCTCTCACGAGAGCAACAATGTTGTTGTTTTAAGTATGTTAGGAATAAAAAAATTACCCATGCACTGCTTCTTTTATCATGAGAGCTGACAGTAAATATTTAAAAAAGGCTTATTTGATGAAGAATAAACATGATAGTTTATGTATGATTACACAGAGTCATTTGCTGGTCTTGGCAGCTATAGTACATGTATAACATATTACTATATTTGAATCAACTGGTAAAATATTAAATATAACTTAAATGAACTGGGAAGTTTCTAAACTCTGGGTCATCCACCGTCATTAGGCGATACAGATACAGTATGGCTGTACACCACTGAACAAGGAAGAAAGATTAAGCTTTTAGGGAGAAAACATTGAGAATCTCTCCTTTTTCTATAAATGTCTAATAATTCAAGACAGCTCTGAGTTTGCGCCAAGTTTGAATGTAAAAATGCTGCAACATGGTTTCAGAGAAGAGGACTTCCAGCTGTAACTGCTGTCAAATGTACTTCCACCTGATATGGGGTTCACGGTTTTGAATACTTATGCAATTAACATACAGTATCTGACAAAAGGAAGTTTTGCAGTTTATCTGATGTTTCAGCTTGGGCATTTTAAAAATGCAGTACAAAGCTTCAAACCCATCCCATAACGTGAGCAGCATAAGGAGATGAAAATAAGTTTTAAATGAAAAGAGCAGTTAAATGTGTAAATCCACTGGCTTGCCTGACCCTGCCTCACATACTGTATCTGCCTTCACATTTCATATCGAAGGACAGGGGGTTTTCGTACATCTTAAATCATTATCTTAATAACTGGATTTCCCTCATCTGGTTTTCAAAGCAGTCACAGAAAATTACAGACATTTGAATCTTCTGGTGTGGTAAGACATCTAACTGAGTCAATATGCACCACCGATTATAAATTTATGTAAAACATACATCTACATATGTGAAATTCTGTACAGTCATTTTTCATTTGATTCACAATCCAGTTGGCACAGTCCTCATTTTAAGCTATCAAAAATAAGCAGTAGTGCATGTGATAGTGCGACAATGTGAAATTTAATCTATTTAGAAACAGACATGAAAATGAAAGTGTTGCAGTGAGAGAGAAAGTCAAAGCAATTGTGAACTACCAGCATTTTTTAAATCCAGATTTCCCAAGAGCACCTTGCTTTGCCAAGAAGACACTACTAAAAACGCCTCATTCAGAAGGTTCTGTCAGAGTTCAACAGCAGATCACAATGGACAAGTTAACAAACACAACACAAGACCCACACAATTCACATTGTTGCTTACCTATATCTGCCATCCCCGTTGAGAGAGATTAAAGGGAAAAGTACAGTTATCAGACACACGCTAAGAGCAAAGGAAACACAGCAGGAAACCTGAATACAGAGCTTATATAATGCAGATGTCTAAACTGAGCTACCTTCCCAGAGGAGAGAAGCTGGGCCTATATTCTTAGCTTTTGTACTAAAACTAAAAATTGCTACAATAAAGGGGACTTTGGTGCAGTACAGTAAGAGTAACTACAATACTGAAATGGAAACTAGGAAAACTGAAATTCTTACTACCTGCACCACCTACTCACAGGCACCTACATTATGATTGGATTTGACAAAAGTCAAAGCTAATCTTGGAAAATAAAGGGATGTGTTACTGTGACTCTTAAAACATACCGTACCTCTTTCCTGCATATTAAAAAATGCTGTATATTGTACAGTACGTATATGAGCTTTCCTGAGTATTACTTGAAATTTCTTTAAATTTGAAACTTGAACCAATTATTATATGACAGAGTTTATTAAACCAGTATCTAACACTAGTTACTAACAGCATGTCTGAAAGCACAGAGCATCACTCTCTGTTAGTATTTTGATCTGTCCTATATTATATGATTTTAAAAAGTTTTTTACAGGAAGTAAAGGAAGCATTTCTATTTCTATTACCAAAATCTTCACATTAAGATATGATGGGCGTTCTTGCATAATTTCTACATTTGTCAAATTAATCCTTTTATTTTTAGACATACTGTATCAAAGATGTCCCTCTAAAAGCAGCCTCTTTGTACTATATTACTACACCTGCTTTAATGTTTGCAAATACTAAATATGCTGGATTTTACCAATCAAATTTCAACAGAATGAGATCAACAAAAATGTTTAAATGTCTGAAACTATGAACATTCTGTACCTATATAAAAAATGTTGGTTACAAACATAACATCTGTTAAAAGAAAAGAGGTGACCTGTACAAACAGGATACTGTCCACAGGGTGCACGTTAGACTGAGATTGCGTATCCGAGCTGCCAAAGTTTTGTCCTCTTTCCCGAGGATATATCCAAGCCATTTCCTAAAGATCGGTCTTGTTTGCTTCCACACCCACCTAGAGCTAGCAAAGTGACCTCACTGGCTGGTGGAAAATGGGAACTACAGTATGTACCCAAGCTGCAGTGAGATGGGCTACAGTGATGACAGGGAACTTCCAGGTATGTTATAGGACTGGTTGCCTTAAGCCAGGGGCCACCAACCTGTCTAGAGAACTACAGTACTTCAAATCAATAAAACACATTCTGAGCTACTTATTGTCTGTATGTCTTTTTATAAGAGCGCCTAGATTAGATATTATCTAATATTTAAAAATGTATGGATGCCTTCATTTTGTTGAGAGGCTTGGCCCAGCATGGTGCCTATCAGTGTCTTGCAATCTGAGGTACTGCCTTGCAGTTAACTTGGACAGAGTCAGTCAGACAGGTTCAGAACACCGAACAGATGACATTCAGGTCAGAGAAGCTGCTTTCTTGGCTGCTGCTCACATGCTGTTGTATTTCTCTGCATCCCTGAGGCTCCTCGGATTCACAGCAGATCGACGTGACTTCAATGGGATGTCATGCTAAGAAGCGACGATTCCCATTTCCAGGGGTCACAGAACTGAGATGGAAAAGCACATCCATCTGTTCTGAAATGTCACAAAACATCCACCGCCATGATCGGGGTTTTGGAAGGAACACCACACAGGGCTCCAGCTGTAGAAAATCAGTGTATCTGTTCTCAAATTCCTGACCAGGCCTGGTCAAGCATGAGTGTAAAAAAGATCCCAACTAAAGCTTCACTTTCCGACAGCGTTCTGATGCTGCATTCATTCCCTTTTCCAGCACTTGTTGAAGAAGGAGGCCCAATTAAGTCTGTGCAGTGCTGATTATCCTCTGCGCAATTCAAGACATTGAATTTCTTAGTTGCATCAGTTAGAAAACACCAAACCAAGCAACCATGCAGTCCGTGAGCGGAGCCTAAATACAGTCTGAACATAAATACACTCTTCCTTATAGCCATAAGGAAGCAAATGACCTTTGGAAAGTCAATACAAACAAAAGATAGGATTTATGACATTGTGTATTCGCTGTAGATATTTCCAGAGAGCCTCTGTAAGCGGTGGGAATGTGGGCCTATCACACAGATAGATTCTAAACCATCTCCATTGTAGGACACAGAGAGCAATACCACAAGCTTCAGCCAGTGCTCTTTTGTGTACTGAATATGAACACATACAGGTAACTGCTACAGTACCATAAAGGAAACACCAACATATCATGTTTTAGGGCACTGGGCCAGCAAACATCTTCAATGCACATTGGCATTGATTCTACAAGTATCTAGAACTCTACTGGAGGGAGGTGACACCATTCTTCCCTGAAAAATTCCATCATTTGGTGTTTTGTTGATTTGGTGGTAGAAACCACAGCCTCAGGCACCTCTCCAGAATCAATAAATGAGATTCAATGAGATTGGGATCTGGTGACTGGGATGGCCGATGCATATGGTTCACCTTGCCCAATAATAAATGGGTTGAGTGGACCTAAACCTGCAGGAAAATGCTCCCCACACTATAAGAAAGCTGCCAGCACCCTTCACCATGGAAAACAAACACTCAAGCCTGAACTGGATGAAGCTGCCTGCTCACATCTTACAATACTGTAGACTGACATTCGCAGTCAACAGATTCAGAGTTTATCATTTGTTTTGCCTTGCGTCTCGAACCAATGCACAGACACCATGGTCAAAAAGTATGTGTTTTGTCCACAGTTGCTCCTAGCTGATGATGTCTTTTCCTCAGTCTTCCATGCCAACATCACCTCAGCCACTGTTCCTCATGAAACATGAACAAATTGAACAGTCTTCGTCACTGGAGCTCCTTCCAAACGTGCACCAACAATAAACCCCTCTCTGAAAGTCACTCAGATCTCTTCTTTGAGCCATGGTAGCCAAAATAGATGACCCTTAGCATGATGGGGTGGTAATTACCTTAATTAATTCAGGAACCACAGCTGTGTGGAAGGACCCGCTTTCAATATACTTTGTATCCATCATTTTCTCAAGTGTTTCCTTTATTTGGGCAGTTACCTGTACAGTATGTGTTATGATCAAGATCTCAGTCACTCATGGTGAGATTGTTGATGATATGAATCTTGGGGGAATGGACAACAAACAAGACACAATTCAGTACAAGAAGGTGTCAGAGTGCGCAAATGTGAGGCACATCAGATTCACTGTTAGTAAAATCATTCAGGCAAGGAAATATACTGCAGGAAGGAAAAACACAGGACCTAGATTTTAAAGTACACTGCTCTCGGTATCTAGGCAATGCAAAGAAGCAATAAAGGCAAAGAGAATGCTTGGCTTCACAGCAAAAAGATTAGAACGTCAAGAATGTCAAGTTCAGTGTTAAAGTACAATAAGTCACAAGGTGCCGAACTCAATGTGAAAGAAAGAGAGCAGATGAACGAAGGGTTACAGAGTGCTTAATTTTGTGACATGCGCATAACATCAATGTCACGCACTTTCAAGCAGTGCTCTTAATAACATGCTAACAAGGTAACTTAAAAAACATCTTTTAATTAGTATTTTCAGATACCATAATCATGCAACATGCAACCAGGTGTTTTTTATATTTTTGTAAAAGTTCTGGGTTTAAGGGTTTCATAATCTGCCTGCAAGATCTTCCAGTAGTCTACCATAAACTGTTTATGTAAGAGTATTCAGGGACGTGCAGATGTTGCACCCTCCTTGAAACGTACACAGTGTGGAACTCAGTCTTTAGGAGCAATGGAGTTTCCCACTGTGTACTGCCAAGTGCTGTGTCCTCTCTGAGCCCATGAGTGACTGCAGGGGCAAAGCACAACTACATGTGTTACATTTAAAACCCATGGGTAGCCATATTGACAAAATCCATCGTTTTCATTATTGTTGTAGAACAATTATCTCAATACATTATTGGGTTTTTTTAAAAAAGGGTATGAGGAGGTATGTAACACAGTTAAGGTGTTTTTTTTTGTTTAAAACAGTAGCCTCATCGAGCCTTAGCCAGGTATTAGAAGTGGCACTGTAATCTTATCAATCAATTTCTGAGGAAATGTGTTGATGAATGTTTGAGCATGCAACACTGGAAGGCAAAATCCATTCAACATCAATCCCATTCAACTCCTGACAATTCTGTTTATAACATTTAGCCCCTATAAGCTGTATGAGAAACAGTTTGAGATGGATATTTGTTAGCTTGATTATTGATGAAGGTCGGCGCTATTTCAGTGTCCCCGCTTTTCACAGCAGTTATTTCATGTTTAGTGAGTTTAATGCAGACTGGTTAAAAGCCTATTTAAAGTAATTAGAAATTGTTAAAACAATTATCTTCATTCAGAAAAGTTATTAATGTACAGAATGCATTAGCAGGACGTACAGTATAGTAAAGGCTGACACTTTGAGACTGGTCTAGACATGAAACTGTGATATTTTAACTAAGTATATTGGAATATGACAAATACGTAGAAGCTGAATGACTTTTTATGTTCTTATATTCAATTTCCACAGATGCTTTCAGCAGCTCAGATACGTAAGCTCAGAGAGACATGCGGTGGCTACATTTTAACATCTACAGTAAAAGCATGGCATTTTATGGACTAAAAGTACCAGCTAAAATTGTCTGTACCTCCGTGTCAGTTCAGAGGCAAAATGTCATTGAATTCAATGAAAAGATATTCAAAAGGTCATCAGATATTGAAGTCTAGTTTTCCTTGCAGCTAAAACTTTCAAAGTCAGCTGAGTGTCCCCAAGCATCACACACAAAGGGTTCAATAAGAAGAAGGAAAAATCAGTACATTCAAACTGTAACCTATAATGCCTTCATGAATCATTATAGATTAAGACTAAGATGTTGGATTACTCTGGAAATATTCAACAGCATTTTGTATGAAAAAAGTAATCAGACTTGTTTTAAGATTAGATTGCTGTTTCAAACCAAGTAAACAAACTACAACTGTGAGTGTTCTGTGAACCTTAAGAGGAGGGGAAAGGTTAAAAATCCTTTTGATTTAGATTTAGGGTTAGTATTATGATGAAGAGGGTGAGTGAAGTGATAAAGAGACTGAGTATTGTGAGGAAGAGGGTGAGTGCTTTAATACAGAGGCTGAGTATTGTGAGGAAGAGGGTTAGTGCTGTGATGAAGAGCATTAGTACTGTCATGAAGAGGGTGAGTGAAGTGAGGAAGAGGGTGAGGGAAGTGAGGAAGAGGGTGAGTATTGTGACGAAGAGGGTGAGTGAAGTGATGAAGAGGATAAGTATTGTGATGAAAAGGGTGAGTGTTCTGAGGAAGAGGTGAGTCTGTGATGAAGAGGGTGAGTGTTCTGAGGAAGACGTGAGTCTGTGATGAAGAGAGTGGGTGTTCTGAGGAAGAGGGTGAGCCTGTGATGAAGAGGGTGAGTGTTCTGAGGAAGAGGGTGAGGGTGAGTGTTCTGAGGAAGAGGGTCAGTACTGTGAGGAAGAAGATGAGTGCTGTGATGAAGAGGGTGAGTCTGTGACGAAGAGGGTTAGTACTGTGAAAGAGGAAGAGGGTGGCCGATGTGGATGGAGATAGCAGAAGCCTGTATCTGTGTGTACAGAATCAATAAGGAAATGCCATACCTTCCAACTGCCCCCCCCTCCACCGAGTCCTGGCTGCCTGCTTCGCTGGGCGTGCTCACTGATTTCGAAGAAGGAGACATAGGGGTTGGGACTAAATAATGAAAATAACAGGTATCCCATGTTAACAAATGCAGCGGCTGCACTGATGGAGAGCAGTGTCAGACACAGCGAAAGAAAAAGGGGGTTAAATTAACAGGATGGATTGAAATGGTAAAAGCAAAAAATTAAAAAGAAAAAAAAAGAAAGGAAGAAAGTCAAATGTATTCCTAAACAGCTTTACATTTCCAATTTATAATGAACATGAATTGTTAAACTGGGTTGGGTGTTACTGGTCAAAGACACCACATAAATGCACAGCAGGCAATGTTATGCTAATTTTAACTGCAAAAACATCATACTGCTTTTTGTCTGTCTTTTAAAAGGGACCAACATCACAGCTAAAACTGCTTAGGTGTTGATTCAAAGTTCAGATTGCACAGCTTTAAAGAGTTTATAAAAGTACACACAGTTTACAATTGTACAATGTACACTATTACAGTCTTTTTTACACCATTTACTGTTTCTCACAGTGTTTTCAAGGTTCCTAGACTCCTCTAACACACACAGAGTCAGAAATGAAAGTTTAGGAAACTGGCAGAACCTTCCGTGTGCTGTGATGGAAAACACAACAGCACATAGAGCCTAACACACAAGGTGTAACTACAGTACACCTCTACAGTATTGTGGCAGTCCCACAGGGTTCCCCATGACCACAGGGGCCTAAGGGGTTTTTTTTTTGGTTTGGATGTCTCTTTCGAAAGGCACCAGAAAGACTTTTCTTTTCAGAGAAACCAGTATATTCTTACGGCTGTTTTTGTTAATTGATAAATAGGTTTTTATTAAACCATCTGCACATCACACACAGTAGGACATTACAGTACCAATAATCTATAAGTTTATTAAAACATATTGCTTCCTTTAATAATTTTTTTTCTGAATGACATATCTTTCCATGTGACAGAAAAGTAGTGAGAACCTTCCTGGATGTTTTGTGTTTATCTTTTACTCTTTGTTCATATCTGTATAAATTAGCATATGTACATTGTCACTATTGTATTTTTATTCCTGCTGTGTTTACTGTATGATCTAGAATAATTTACTTAGATCCCCTGGTAGGGAGTGGTCATTCCTTGGCTCCATGACAATAAGTAACTTTTTGCCATGCTCTAGCACCATGCCATGTTTAAAACCGCTTTGATTTTTTTATAATTTCCCTCAATTACTATTTGTTTAAACAATGTCATTTGGTAAATGGCATAAACATATGTTTACTGAACATAAACATATGCACTAGCAGTTAGGTGTAATTGTATTCAAATTCAAGTAGGGAGCAGCGTCAGCATGCGTGGGCTGCAAAAGAACAAGTAAAGGTTTATTCCAAGCTGAAAAAAGAAGAAAAGAAACACAACGTTTCGGTTGTGCAGCCTTCTCCAGGTGACATCTGAAGACACCTGAAGAAGGCTCCAGAGCCGAAACGTTGTGTTTATTTTATTCTCTTTACAGCACGGAATAAACCTGTTATGTGTTCCATTGCATTAAAATATCTGAAATCAAATTAATTATATCACTAACATTTCTAAATATCTTTAATTATTGTATTTTTATCAATACTTATGAAAACGTTCTTTGACAGTCCGATCTACTACTCCACACGTATAGAACTTTTTCCACTTAGTTAATTTCACTTAGTTAGAAATAACATCTTAATCAGAAAATGTATGCAGTATAATGGAGTTTTAATGAAATTATTCAAACAGCTCATGAGAGTGTGAAAGAAAATAAACTGACAGTATGAGGATGGAATTGTATGCATTGGTTCAGTAAAAGCAGATGATCCTGCTTAGCATAATACAATACTTTATGTTAATTTAATTTTATAAATATAGTGCTAAACACAATATTTTATACACATACCAAAGTAAATAATGGACATTTAGCATATTATACAAATTTGCATGACTCCATTCCAATAAAAGATTTTCTTAATTAAATTAATTACTTAAGCTCTTTGATGTGTTGCATTTATAATGACCTAATTTTATGGCACAAAATAGCTGGATCCCTGATTTCATCAGAGTGTGGTCAAGGTATGATAACAATGTGCATAGATACAGAATATCAAGTATATCAAGATTTCTAAAATAATTCAATTTTTTCATAATAAATGCAACACATTATCTTATTCATATAATAGTATGAATAGTAATATATAGTATTTCAGACAATTATACATGTAAATGTATAGACGTATTGCTGACTATTATATTTCTATTAATTTAATTATCCAAGTTAAATGATTGTTTAAAGTAGTTTATGTACTGTATACCAACATAAAAAAAATAAAATTGTGATTTAAAAATTATACAAATAGACCAACTGACAACATTTTGTTTCATATTTAATTTAGGACAGGCAAAAGCAGTATTGTAGGTAATGAAATTTAGTATTTAATGAGACCTTTAATCCATTAGAAGCTTGATGGTGTCAACACTGTTAGGCATGCAGTAAAAAAAAGGAAAATAAATGATGTGGCAAATGACCTGAGCAATTGTGCAAAAGGGATCAGAAATAATGCAAAGTAACACAAAAATCATTCAGCTTTTAAGCCAATTTCATTTGGGATGAAACATGAATCTCAAAGCCAAACATGATTTAAATAAAGCCACATGACATTGTGCAGGAGGAATGAATACATTTTCATTAAAACTGTGCTGTCTGTCGTTTCTGCAGCCGACATAAACCAAAACATTTTTGACATGGCGGACTTTTATTTTTTGCATTTGTATCTGTTGGCCAAGTTGTCTGATCGTTCATGAAGCATAAAACCCACCTTCTTCTAACAGGACAGGCAGATGTGATCCATGCAGTTTGCTTTGATGTTCCCACTGTTTTGTATCAATGTAGGTAAGAACCAGAGATGCATCTACAGCACATCTGCATCACATTCCCGAATTTTCTCAGCCTGATCTCCTTTGATTGTGTTTTAATCTTGAGAGTTATGCAGCTCACACTGAATCAGGATTGTTTACAGAATGTCCCAGCTGTTCCCCAGACAACCGCACTCATTACGTTCCCTCTGTCAGCACACCACTGAAAGGAGAACTGTTCTCCACACGGAGAGGATGAAGAGGTCCAGGTCTCTTACCTAACGGGGGCTCTGGGGAGATGCCGATGCTCTGGAGCAATGCCTCAGTCTCCCTGCGCTTTCGGTCCAGATCCGAGTCCTCTGGAACCTGCTCCGTCTTCTGCTGCAGCTCTGACTGGCGTGTGCCAGGAGAGAAAAGGCCGATTAAAGGAACCAGCAGCTCCAGTGGCAGCTGTAAACTGCACACATGCTCCGAGGACAAACCAAAGGACGGAGACACTGGAGAGAATTAAAGTCCAAGTGTTTTTCAATCCTCCAAAACAATCGCATTTTTTGAAAAAAAAACACACGTTTCCTGTTGGGAGTGAACATTTTTGACTTTCAGCTCCTTTTACGAGTACATTTGTCTGTATGAAACCTAAAGTGACACCAGAAATGTACAGTAGCTGATGCATTTGCCCATCTTCGATAAGACTAACTGTTAATTGCTGTGCTTAATCACGCTTTCTCAGTGTCCCATTTTTATTGCCAATCTACAGCCCTTTTGATAACTACTGCCAGTCACTGCACAACTGTACAAACCTTAGTTTTGCCAACCACATCATCTAAATAACCTCAGTATCCTACATCCTTTATCCCATGTGAGGAGTGGATCTATAGTTGAAAGCTAGTTCAAATTAATGTGATCCAGTCACAGAAATATTGGGAACCAGGCATCAGCGTATGTATCAGGGTACACTATATGCTGGTGTTTCTGTCCCTTACCATTTTTGACTCAAGACAAGAATGTTATGCGCAGAAATAAAGCAATTCCCCCACCGCCCCCGTTTCGAACACCGCAGGAACGTCGTGACACAGCCTCTTACCTCCTTCTTTTTCCTTTCCTCCTCTTTCCTCTTCTTCTCCTCCCGGATCTGGGCCAGCCGCTGCTTCTTGCGCTCCAGCTCCGCTTTCAGGTCACTTTTGTCCGACATCTTGGTCTACCTGTCAGGAAGAGCAGCCCGCTCTGTATGCAAGGGTCTGAATTTTGTGCTCTTCAACTGATCCATTAAGAACAGATCAGGAAGCTGAGATGTGGCAGACTCTCTTCCCTGAGACTCTTGTCCTGTGGTAGACATCACACTCCAATCGACAAAATGCTTGCTTAGACCTATGCTGGGATAACTGCCAGTGCAACCTCTGTGTAGCACACTCACATATTTACAACCATCTTGACCTTGGCTGTCCTTATTTGAGTTGGAACAAACATTTCAGTTTTTTATTCTTAATCCCAGAAAAAAACAACTGCATTCTTATTTCCCAATGACCTCCCTCACGTCTGTTATTACATTGCACCCAGTCTGTTTTATAGTGTAAATAGCTGCACCTCAGCTTAAGTGAAAAGAGGGCTCTTCAACAGAATTAAAATATAGCTAAAGGCCTTGTTTTTGTAATAGGAGAGCTTAAAATTCTGGCTGGGTATTTTCCTAAAATCAAAGTCAACTTAAACAAATTGCAGGTTTTTGGAATCTGCAAACAGGTAAAATCTAAATCTGGTTTTGAAACGTTGAACTGCAGTCAACTGTTGTCACAAAAGATTACTACACAAGACAAGCTATAAACGCTAATATAATAATAGATACAGTAACTGCTTTCATTCAGAAAGTTGCAATTGAGTCTTCTATAATCTCATTGTCACAAAAAATTTACAATTTAAAAAAGTTCAAGCAAATGTGTCATTCTTTATATAATCTTAATATGCATTTCTTACATGATTATCAAGTAATGCTAATGTGCTTTACACATACTGTACTGTAGTAGGGGACCTACCTTGTTCTCCTCTAAACTGCAGCACTAACCTGGGTGACACGCAGCAGCCCCGCAGCACAGCGGGACAGGGAAAGAAGTGAGAAATTGCTTCACCACTAGAATTTGAGTGGAATTTAGACAGGGCACTGGGGTAGACAACCTTACTCTTGTGCAAAATGCCATGGGATCTTTTACAGTTAGGCAGCCAGTAACTTATTTAGCATTTCAGCATTAAAACAGCACCAACTACAACACAGTGTCCACAGTCCGCACACTGGGGCTTTGGGTTAAAACTTCTGGTCCAGGGTGAAGAGCTCCACCTACTGGTCTGACAGCACTACTGACAGCAGCAACCTGTTTTATACTTCGAAGTCTCCTATTCCAGCACTGTCCAGGCCCAGCCTTGCTTACCTTGTGCTTAGCTTGAACTCAGGCCGCAATGTCCCTGTATTATAAACACAGCATAAATGTGCCCATTACTGCCTTTCTCCTTTTTGACGGCTTCCGTGCTACACATCTGATATCATCACATTCTGCAGGATTGCTGGATATTCCCACATTGCTTCCCAACCTCTGACACTCAAAATAAATCCAGAAATGTGGATGGCCAGGAATGTTCTTCGGCCAAATGGCAGAAAGACTGAACTCAAAACATAGCTGAACTTACCACTGGGTAAAACCACTGACTTACATGTACAGGAGCCTTCCTGCATCACTCCTCAGTTTAGAAAAGGTCACCTGCTGCCACACTCTAAGGACAAGCTGCCTTACCTTTGACACGAACATCTCTTGTGTCCTCAAACCACTGATGACCTCCCTTGCAGATAAAGAAGGATTTCTGTCGTGCTTTCATGTCCTCTTTTTTGCACCACTGTAATGCTCTAAGTATTGGACTTTCATTCTACTCCCATTTTCTTTCTGCGGCCTCTGTTGGTACGTCTGGCATGAACACTAGGCTTTTCATCTGGCTCATCTTCTCCAGCTACCGATCAGACTTCAAATTACACAGGATCATCCTAAAACCTTTTCAGCCCTCCACCAGATATTAAGAATACTATACAGTGTTATATAAAACATTATCAGTCTGATTTTTATTTCTCATTGAGAGACCTGAAGCCTACCTCTAATTACCTGACCCACATGTATACTTATTCCAGAAAAGGCAGATGCGGTATTCCTCAAACGAGATCCTTCAATGGCCTACATTAAAGTCCTGCGCCTAAAAGAGAAACTACTGTACTGACTGTCGGCTGCTCACTGACCCTCTGACTCTGCTTAAAAAAAAAAGATACTTTTCCCTGAGCTTTTAAAATGCTATCCATAATCATCATTTTGACCCTCATAGAGTAGAGCTGATCTGTTCACTTTGGAAATAAATGTTTATCTTCGAGTGAGCTTTAAATCTCCTTTTAAATGCACACTTTATAATTATTCTTACATTGTTTGCCACTATGTTTGATCTCTTGTACCTTAAAATTAGTTTCACGTTTCAAAGTTTAATTAAAAAATACTGTTTAAAATTTAAATTTTATTTCACTAGAATTTAAAATTAAAACATAGAACTGCCATTCGAGGGAGCCACTGTTGCATTTCCTACATAATTGTGAACTAGAGCCCTATTCCCGAGAATTGCTTGGTCTGAAACTGAAATATTTCATGTCATGGAAATAATTAAAAAAAAAAACAAGAAATCAAAGAGAAAGGAAAAGAAAAAAATAACCACTAAAGGAGTTTAAAATAATTAAACAAAATCTTTATTTTTAATTACAGTAAATAAAACATCACAAAACCTTCTGTTCAAAAATTAATATATTCCAGGAACAGTACAATGGAGTTTTCCGTTAGCTCACGACATCATTCTGATTGTTCTGTTCATTTCTCATTTGAGAATTGTAGCACACATCCTAATTATCAGCTAATTCTAGAGCTAGGAATCGCTGGAGATACAGAAGACAAATCCATATATATGCTGTATATCCAAAAGCTTAGTTTTACCAATACTTACTTTCCCATATATTAAGCATCCCATACATTATTTCAGTTTAAATATAATCTTATCCTGATTAACTTGCGTCTGTATTATTCACACCATCTTTGATACAAAATCAGCTAAAAATGAAAGTAACAAAAAAAATATAAGCTTCTGCTTGACATGTTAAGTAATATGATGTCATCATAAGAACGTACTGTATGGTGAACAAGACTGCAGAAATATTAAGGCCACCAATGGTCCCAAACCCAAACCTTTCTGACAGACACAAATCACGAAACAATCCAGGCACATTAATGAAACATAGATCTGAAACAGAAAAGAAAACAAACTTAAAACATACAAAACAATAGTGATGAATACAAAAAAAAGTAAATACAGAACATAAAATATAGAAAATATAAAACAAAAGCTTAATACCATCAGTTGAAAACATATACTGTAGGTCTTCTCAACACATGGTCCTTCTTCACCTGAAGTCTAGCCCAGCTACTTTGGTACAGTATCTGTTTTGTAGAAGATCTACAGTATAATGAGTGAGGGGTCTGACTCTTACTCATCATGGAAACGGCCATGGACGGTTGTAGGAAACTGGAGTCACTGGGAAAACGTGTGAACATGGGAAGAACATGCAACCTCCACCCAGAACGACCACAGCCCAGAATCAAACCCAGGGCTCTGAGGTAGCAGTGCTATCCTCTACACTACACTATATATTTAGATATATGTTAATGTAAATATGTACTGTATAAGTATTCTTACATATATTTACCAGATATACTTCTGTACATTTACACAAACTAGACATTAAGCAGACAGAAGCAAAGGAAAACAGACTAAAACACTGTGTAACACAGGCTGTCTGGTAGTACTATTTGTACTGCAGCAGTGCTTTTATGCACTGGGTGGATGAGAAGTGCAATTCTGGCACAGTGCGCAGGTCTTACAGACTAAATGTGTTTACGGGGGAATTTTTGCAAAGATCTGTCATTGACAAGCCCACACACGCATGCCACAGAAGGCTTCATCTCTGGTCAAAGGCCAAGAAGGGCACTGTTAGAATCCCTGACTCTCTTTGGTATGATGTGTGCTGCTGACTGGCCAAAGATGGTGATTAGAGAAAGCAGTATAAATTCTACCTAATGTCAATAGGGGTCTCAAGTGTGGCTTAGACAAGTCTTTGCCAATACTCACCTGTCCTAAGACACAAGAATTGCTCTGGATGAAAGACATTACAGCTCTGCCATGTCACTGGACACACAAAACCGGTCCTTGCAAAAGAGTCCCAATAATCCCAGAACTGGATCCCAGTGAGATCTGTGCTAGACCAGCTAGGCCCACAGAACCAGTGGATTGCTGATCTCATCTACAAATTTACTGAACTAACATCTTGATGCACTAAAAAAGTCAAAAGGTGGCATCACATAGTAACAACCCTAACAACCCCAACCCATTATTATGTTGTAATATATGTTGTAAAGACAGATAATAAAACACTATTCTGCCGAGAGTCTCCATACTTCCGTCAAATTTGTTATTCCATGTATGTTAATTACATCCATCATACTGATACCATACATAATTAGTAAGTCAATAAATACGCATACTGCAAGAAAGAAATGAACAACCTACTGCTTTGCTCCGTCATTTCATTTTAATGCTTCTATTATGTACGAGATGCTTTCCTTCAAAACACAAATATCTACATACAATACGAAGATTCATCGTATTAGGTTAAAAATAAAACAACCTAGCTCAGCTCACCACCAGTGATGTGCAGCGTTTTCCCTGACGCACTGCATGAAAAGGAAATAAAAACATTCAGAAGGGGGAAAAAAACAACAGAAAAAAGCAACAGAAAAATGAAATGACACGGCATTCAGAACAACGCAGGCTCACGCGTATTTAAAATGCATGTCGTACCTTCTTGTCTGTATTCGCCCCTCTAGATGGTTTTTCAGAAAACTGCTGTATCACCGCAGCCCGCAACTGCCGGCCTGACACTCCCTGCAAGTGACAGCGATTCTGAACGTGTCGTAGCTGCACAAATGCCTGTTGTTTCAAATCCCACTCGAAAAGAAAAAACAAGAACGCACTAAAAAAAATGCACCTACGCGGCTCCGATCTCCGCTGCCGCCTCCCCTCCTAAGTGTATCGTTACACTATCTGATGTGTTTCCTTTCCTTCTCTCAACCGGTGGGATAGGCAGGAAATCCCACCTTCTGTCCCGACAATGAATGATGTCAATCCCTGGAATAATTCTGCAGCAGATGGGGCTTGTTATTTGAATCGCATCGTTAAAATGGCGTTCAGACGAACAAAGTCGAGACGAATACATGATAACACCGGTGTGTACCCAGACTTGAATCTAAAAATATTAACCACGGTACACCGCATATTTTATTCTGCATATTGTATGCCTGCATCAGATTTGTCCTAATGTAATGTAGTACAAAATACTAGCTTCCATTCAACATTTTGACCGACTGTGTTCTTTTTCGATAGCATGATTACAGACGCACTGTACCATCAATAGTGGATACACTGAATGTATCAGATTAATGCCTTACTGATTTGAAATTATAGATAATACTCACTGATTAGAATTTGTGTAGAAATCCCCAAGAATGTCTCCTTAAATGCCTTAGATAATTTAAAGATTAAAATGAGCATTTGAGGGCGACAGGATAACTGATTCGAGTACAGTATTTAAAATGGTCAAAGGAACAGACAGAGGCCTGAGCAGAATCATTTGTTCAAAGCCCAACCAAGGGAAAGTGCATTTTATGCTGAGCAAGAGGCCCTTTTCTAACACAAATTGTTGTGGGAGTCAGGAGCAAGTTTCTCATCCACGTTGCCGAAGCTTCTGTGAGGAAATGGCTGGATGAGATTCCTCAGATCAATTGGTCACAAAAAAAACATACTGTAGGCTAGATGGGCTCATTCTGCAGTCTGTGGATCCTAATCCCCCAGTATAGTGACGGGCACACTATACTGTAAAAAGGTGCCATCCTTTGGATGAGACGTACAGTAAAACTGAGGGCCTAACTCATTAAAAAACAAAAAAAAGTAGGGATGTTAATCCTGTGTCCTGACCAAATTTCTCATTGGCCTTTACCAATTGTGACCTCCTAATAATCCACCATCTCTGAACTGGCTTCATCACTTTGTTCTCCTCCCCACTGAGAGCTGGTGTGTGGGGAGCGTACTGGCGCACTATGGCTGCCGTCGCATCAGCCAGGTGGGGCTGCACACTGGTGGTGGTGGAGGGGAGCCCCTGTTACCTGTAAAGGGCTTTGAGTGGAGTGTCTGAAAAAGTGCTACAGTATATAAGTGTAAGGAATATTATTATTATGAACCCTAGAACGAGCACACACCTATTCGAGGGGGGTAGGGAGGTGAGAATGTGAGTAGTGGAGCAAAACTCATTGGGCTGATTGAAGTTCGGTGACTGGGGCTACTGTGTCAGATAGGAGGGGATAAACACAGTCACTCCTCCTGTCTCTGAGGAGTTGAATGGGCAAGCAGGTGTTGGAAGCATGTTTGTCTCATGAGCTCTCTGTCTTTTCTGGTACAAAAATGCATGTACAGTCTGTACAGTAGCTGCCCGGTTTGTCTCACTGGGAGATGACAGCCACATTGACATACTCTGCTGTTAAAGCTTAGATTATTCCTCTAGGAATAACAGCACCCAGGAATTTAAGGGTCTTAAAAGGCCAGAGCACGAGGAGGCTGGGACCCCTCTACAGAGTGCCCAGGTGCAGATGGGGTGGAGGAGGGATGACAGAAGACAAATGCAAAGGACAGAAGGGGCTTAGGATTAGTATTGATAGTATTTTTTAACTCGAAGAAAAGACGTCAGGAATGATCAAGACTCAGGACACAGGGGCGGTGTGGTGGCTCTGTGGCTAAGGATCTGCACCTGTGGCTGGAAGGTTGCCAGTTCGTATCCTGCGGCCGGCAGAGGAATCCTACTCCATTGGGTCTCTGAGCAAGGCCCTTAACCCCAACTGCTCCAGGGACGCCGTGTACATGGCTGACCCTGCGCTCTGACCCCAAGCTTCTCTCCCTGACTGTGTGTCTCATGGAGAGCAAACTGGGGTATGAGGAAAAAGAAAAAATTCCTAATACAAGAAACTGTATATGGCCAATAAAATGATCTGATCTTATCTGAGACTGACTGGCTAGTTGCTGTTACCCCTCCCATATTTGTGTTGTAAACTCCATTTAATATCTTTGCTCTCTGTCCCCACGTTCTAATTTTCAGAGACCCTTAGATTCTGCTTATTTATGTTCTACATACCGTTGTTATCTGGGGCTGTATGGTGGCTCAGTGGTTAGCATTGCTGCCTTGCAGAGCTGGGGCCCAGGGCTGGATTGGTCCATCCATTCTCTAACCACTTCTTTCAAGTCAGGGACACAGGGGAGCCAGAGCCTATCCTGGCAAGCAACAGGCCCAAGGCAGGATACACCCTGAGCGGGACGCCAGTCCATCACAGGCCAGACACAGAGACACAGAGACACACACACTCACACTAGGACCAATTTCCCCAGAAGCCAATTAACCTACCAGTATACTAAAATTGGAACGATACAGAGATTGACAAGAGGTGAAAATAAAATTAAGGACACTTACTAAACAGAGCAGGTACAAGAGAGAAAACTACAGCATCACCAGAAAAAAAAAAGCCCTTCTGAACAAAAAAGTTTACAGGCAGCCCAAATGTGGCCGAGTGCCAGGATCTTTTGGGGATTGGTGCTGCAGAACAATTGCGCGCTCTAATGAAATACATTCATTTCGAGGCAGTTACTGCCATTGTTCAACGAAACTCGGGACGTGAAAGTAAACAGCTCAATTCGTCCTTTTTCTGCGGTACCCATCCCCGGGCCTCTCGGCTATTTTCAAGAGGGGTGTCCCGGCACTTGTTTGTGTCCCAGCCAGCCCTCCCTAGCCCCGTCATGGTGCTCCATGATTGGTTTCAGGTACTGTCAGTCTCCTTGTGGTCAACCTCAGCCTGCTGTTTGTTGCTGTGAGGAAGCGTAGAGTTAACGGAAGGGTCTTGACGGGAGAATGCAACTGAGAGCCGGTTTCAGGAGCCTGTCGTGAGTTTCGAGAAGTCCAATCGCAAGACTGAAGAAAACAAACATGTTTCTTTAGTCCAGATTCTCGCGTCGCTTTTCTGTGGAGGAACTGTTTGGCGACCCAGGGCTAAAAAAAAAAAACCCAACACAAAACGGATTTACAGCAGAAGAAAGGTGCATCGCGTCCCAAAGACGTCTCAGGGTCATTGGATTCGAGGCAGAAGTCAGCATGAAGTTTGCACAATTTTTAATCAAGAACGCCGCAATGGCAAATGTGCCAAAGCAAATCGAGAGATTCTGCAAGTACTCGCCTTCGCCGTTGTCAATGAAGCAATTCTTAGATTTCGGTGAGGGTTTGTTCTCTTAGGTATTATGAAGTCTTGTCGACTGCCGTGCTACCGTGCAGTTATTACTGTAATTGTAATTTACCATCTGTGGATGCACAATTCTTTCGAGTCGGAAATGTCTTTTTAGGCTGTTGCGCGAAGCAAGCAGAGGTCTGCTCAGTATAGACCAATTTTAACGCGACGCACAGGGGCAAATGCGTGCTTTCTCTTTTTATATCCGAATATTTTGATGAGATACGTGTTGGAAGGATTCCTTATGAATGTCTAGGAGAATACGGACACACTCTCGGGTCTCCAGAAGCGCATGCTGTGTGCAGCCCATGACAGCTGGAGCTGTTTTTCTCTTTCAAAAAAGCAACGTGTCTCCAGTTGTTCGCAACGGTATCGGACGGAAAGGCGCTGATGATGTCTTACAATTTCCTCCCACCGTTATGCCAGTAAACACATGTTTTTATTGTTGTTGTTGTTTTTGTTTTAAAAGAGGTCGCGATGATGCGTGGTAGTTACAGCGGGGTTTG
The DNA here is from genome assembly GCF_055471065.1 of Atractosteus spatula. NCBI lineage: Eukaryota > Metazoa > Chordata > Actinopteri > Semionotiformes > Lepisosteidae > Atractosteus > Atractosteus spatula. The sequence goes on along the minus strand of NC_142717.1, from coordinate 42,987,625 downwards.
TTTGTTGTTGTTGTTGTTGTTGTTGTTGTTTTTGCTTTGCGGTTCCCTTCGTCGTCTGATATTAAACGCGCTGCCCAGCTGTTGTTTTGGTGATTCACGACGTTTTCAGCGTGTACTGTGATGCCACCGCTGCTGAGAAAGAAAACCTACTGTCCTGGTTAGGTTAGCGTCGGCATTCAAGCTCAAGAGTCCTTCCTGCCCGTCATTACTTTCTACTTCACGAATTACTTTTTAAACCCCCTGATACCTGCGCCACTGACGTCATCCCTAGCGGTTACAGTGCGCGTTCTAAGAAGCCCAGTTTCTAATGAGCTCCACACATGTAGCAAAGCTACAAAAACAAGGCTCCCTTGTCTCAAGTTCACTGAAGGACGTTCATAGAAATCGTCGAATCTTAATGGAACTATTAAAAATAGACATCTTTGCTCTCATCGGTTTTTAATCTCGGCAGTTAATCACCCCCCCCGTACTACTGTACGTTGTCATTCCTCCTGTCGTTTCTCTAGGTTCCTCCAATGCCTGCGAGAAGACCTCTTTTGTGTTCCTGAGGCAGGAACTCCCTGTCAGATTGGCTAACATCATGAAAGAAATAGATTTCCTTCCTGACAAACTTCTGAGTACCCCATCCCTGCAGTTGCTGACCAGTTGGTAAGGAGGGCATTCGTTTTTTTTAATGCATTTTGCTTGCAGCAACACTGTAGCTACTGGATTTCTCCAAACGTAATATTCTAAAACGGATTACAGCTAATTCGTTAGCGAATGCATTTCATTTAATAGCTTGTTGCTTCTTGTTAGGAACTGTTGCTTATTATTTCTGTTTTGGATTGTGGATGACTCTGCTGCAGCACAGTCATTTTAACAGAAAATGTCAGGTTTTTTTTGGTTCATAAGTAGGTCACTAGTGAAAGCCAGATGTCGCACTGTCATCTTTTACTAAAATGTCGTCTCTGGATCCATGCTTCTTTCCAGCTATGCACTGTGCTGAGTATAAGGTTTGAAATCAGTTACTCGGGGGAGGCCAGAGTTTCACTGCTATGGCAGAGCTGGAGTTTTGACAGCTGTAACAACTGTATGGCTCGCAAAATGAAAGGCCCTTTTCCAAGCTTAAGTTGCATCTACTGTCCATTTTAAATCCCAAAGTAATACCCTAAAAATGTAAAACAGACTTCCCTTTTCTGTCAAATGGGCAAGGGACCCATGTTCTTGTTTGAGGCATTTCTTACAGTACATACTGTAACGCAACGGGGCTCAGGTGGGCGCCCTTGCCGCATTAGGTCAGCCCCGCACCGTCGGGGGCTCGAACCCGGGACTCCCGCGTCACTCAACAGGGACCCAGCCCGGTGAGCTAAAGAGAGATCTCTCTGCAGCCCAGTAGCTGTAGTCCTGCTATCACAGGGAAGGGCGGTGACGTCACCTGCTCTGGTAAGCCGGCTCTTACACAGTACCTGTCGGCCGTAAGCGTTACACTCTCCCCCCCTTAACTCGCCGTCCCCGGCGAAGGGCTATCCCACCCCGCTTCTGACACCAATGTAACGCAACGGGGGCTCAGGCGGGCGCCCTTGCCCCATTAGGTCGGCCCCGCACCGTCAGGGGCTCGAACCCAGGACTCCCACGTCACTCAACAGGGACCCAGCCCGTTGAGCTAAAGAGATCTCTGAATCTGAAAGTGGAATTCCTGAAGAAAAGATACATGGTTGGATGAAAAAGATCCAGATCCATTTTTGTGAAAACAGGAATGCATATGAGTAGAATCAGTACGATGTAAGGGAAATTGTGCACCTTAAATAGTGTCTTTTAGTTATAGTGTATAAAATATAAAAAAGAAGGTATGCGTAAGGTGGATGTTAGTTTCACTTACAGTATAATGCAGGTGTTAAAGTTGCTCCTCGATGTTCTTGTTATATCAGGGATGCATTGTACCTTTCCCTTTAAGTATCCTGATGATGATGATGATGATGATAGATACTTTATTGATCCCGTGAGGGAAATTGCAGTGCAACAGCAGCTTAACACACACAACACAGCCACAGTGTAACCTGTGTTACTCACTACCTGTTCAGACACACAGTTCTGAAGTCTCACAGACTGTGGTCTGCCTGTCAGGTAGTCAGTGATCCACGAGGTCGTGGAGGCATCGACTTGCATCTCCTCCAGCTTCCTCCTTAGAAGTAAGGGCTGGATGGTATTGAAGGCACTGGAGAAGTCGAAAAACATGATCCTTACAGTGTTGCCAGCCCTGTCCAGGTGTGAGTAGGCCCTTTGCAGCATGTAGATGATCGCATCCTCCACACCAACACTGGGCTGGTAGGCAAACTGTAGGGTGTCCAGTGATGAGCTGACCAGGGGTCTCAGGTGGGATAAGACCAGCCTCTCCAGTGTCTTCATGATGTGAGAAGTCAGTGCAACTGGTCTGTAGTCGTTGAGGACAGAGGGGCGCCCTTTCTTTGGTACCAGGACCAGGCATGATGTCTTCCAGAGCACCGGGACTCTTTCCAAGCGCAGGCTCAGGTTGAACAGTCGCTGGAGCACTCCGCTCAGCTGATCAGCACAGGCCCTCAGAACTCTGGGGCAGATGTTATCTGGTCCTGTGGCCTTACCCTCGTGCAGCCTCTTCAGCTCCTTCTTCACCTGGTCAGCTGTGATGGTCAGCCTGGCCTGGGGGATGGTGCTCATAGTGCTTTCAGTGCTGCAGGTGTTAATGGCGGAGGTGTTGGAGAGTGGCAACACTCTCTACTGCCCAAAAGCACATGCACCTTGCCGAACACTCAGGGTGACCCACACACACACCCGGCCCCACCCAACTCCTCCACCTCACACACTGCACCCCCCCAAGCAGCCGCCCGCCCGGCAGCACAGCGCCCCTCCAGCAGACTGGACACCAGAGGCAGACGCATGGAAGTAGCCCTTCTCATCGACTCCAACGGGAGGTACATCGATGAGCACAGGCTCTTCCCGGGATTACAAACAGCAAAGCTCTGGTGTCCGACGACAGAGAAGGCCCTGCAGCTGCTGTCCAGGTCGGTACTGGGAGCCCCTCAGCACATCATCATCCACACCGGCACCAACGACCTGAGGACCCAGAGGGAGCAGGTGGCCCAGTCCATCAGGAGAGTGGCAGAGAGGGCCATACAGGAGTTCCCTCGCACCCGAATTGTCATCTCCACCCTGCTGCCGAGACAGGACGAGCAGCACCACACCATCCAGAGAATCAATGCCGAGATCTCACGGTGCTGCGCCCTGCTCCCAAACGTCTACCTGGCCCATCACTCCACCCTTGGACCACAGCACCTACACGACCATAAACACCTCAAAAAACAGACCATTGGACTCTTCACAAAAACTCTGAAAGACACCACACTGGGCAGACACCCAAACAGCATCCCAGAGAGAAACAGGAGGACTACCAGAGGAACGCCCCAGCACCCACACCCCCAACCCAGACCAGCTCAACCCACAAAGAACAGAACCAGCACCACCATACAGCCCTCCAACCCAGACCAGCGCCCGAACAGGACCAGAACCAGCACCCCTCACCCAGACCAGCAGCTGAACCGGACCAGAACCACAACCCCTCCCCACCCAGCACAACAGCAGAGCCGGACCGAGCCCCTCCTGCACAGCTACGCCGCAGCCCTGGCCAGACCAGCAGTCCCGAGTGGTTTGGAGCTGGGAGAAATCCGGCAGCTCCTGAACCTCATCTGCACCCGGCTTATGAGCTGAACTTCCATCACCCACAGCGACAGACAAAAACCCAGCACAATACTTGTTTCTGTTGATGATGTAAATGTCCAACACAAATTTGATACAGTTCCAGAAAACAAAAACAAATTGCAAAGATAATTCAAACGATAACAATGAGATCTCTAAAGATAAGTATGTGGAACATTCAGGGTCTGGGCTCGTCAGCATTTGGGCTGAAGAGCACTGATCCTGAATTTATCAAGGATGTAAAGGAGACAGACATCATGATCCTACAGGAGACATGGTGTCGGGGAGACTTGGCTACCCACTGTCCCCCAGGCTACAAGGAGATCATGGTGCCCTCTGTCAAAAAACCCCAAATCACCCGGGGCAGAGACTCTGGGGGGATCATTGTGTGGTACAGAGCGGAGCTCAGTCACTCCATACAATTAGTAAAGAAAGAAGAGTCACGAGTTTGGCTTAAAATCAAAAGAAATACCATCTGTACAGAAAACGAGGTTTTCCTGTGTGCTGTCTACATCCCGCCCTCAGAATCCCCCTACTACAGTGAGGGAATTCTCCCCAGCCTCCACACGGAGATCGGTCACTTCCAGGGCCAGGGAAACGTGCTGCTCTGTGGTGACCTCAACGCACGAACAGGCACACTGGCAGACTTCACCAGCACACAGGGAAATACACACATATTCGGACAATCCCCTCTGTACCACACACCGGTCACCTCACACAGGTGCAGCCATGACACCACGGTCAACAGCACCGGGCGCGAGCTGCTGCAGCTCTGTCAAGGGCTGGGCCTGTACATCGTCAACGGCAGGACTAGAGGGGACTCTCTAGGCAGGTTCACCTACAGCTCAGCTCTGGGCAGCAGTGTGGTGGACTACGCCATCACCGACCTGGACCCCTCCTGTATCAGTGCCTTCACTGTCAGGCCACAAACTCCCCTCTCCGACCACAGCCAGATCACACTCTACATGAAGAGAGCACACCAGTACAGAGACACACGGACACAGCCCAGCCAGCTGTATGACCTCAACCAGGCATACAGATGGGACACAGACAGCCTAGATAGATACCAAACTGCACTGGGCCATGACGAAATTCAGACACTGATGGACACATTCCTAAACACTCTGTATCAAACCAATAAATTAGGCATCAACTTGGCCACACAAAAACTAAATCACCTATTCCACAAACTAGCATCAAAATCTAAGCTAAAAACAACTAAATCAAAAAACTACCAAAAAACAAAAGCAAAAGAAAAGTGGTTTGATACGGAGTGCAAAAACATCAGAAATGCACTACGAAAAGTCTCAAATGAAAAACACAGACAACCACACAACACAGATCTGCGACTCAGGTACTGTGACATGGTAAAACTTTACAAACACACGCTGAAAAAGAAAAGAAACACATACATAGACAAACAACTTGCAGAAATTGAGGAGTCACTAAATCAGAACTGTTTCTGGGAGAAGTGGAACAACTTAAACAAATCAAAACCAGAAGAATTGGCCATCCAAAATGGAACAATCTGGCAAACATACTTTGAAAATCTCTATGAAAAGCTCCCAAATACAAATCAATCAGACCAAAACACCATTTATGAAAAACTCAAAATTTTGGAATTGGCTATCAAAGACAACCAAAACCCCTTAGACTCCCCAATCACTGAGCAGGAGCTACTGGACAAACTCCAGGCCCTCAGACCACGCAAAGCCTGTGGCCATGATGGTGTCTTAAATGAGATGCTGAGACACAGCAGCCCAAAGTTGCAACAAGCCCTGCTCAAACTCCTCAATCTCATCATGACAGCTGGATGTTTCCCCGAGGCCTGGAACCAAGGACTGATCACGCCCATCTATAAGAGTGGAGATAAACTAGATCCCAACAACTACCGGGGCATCTGTGTGAACAGTAACCTGGGGAAGGTATTCTGCAGTATCCTAAATACACGAATACTGGCCTTCCTTACCGAACACAATGTCCTGAGTAAAAGTCAGATTGGCTTCTTGCCAAATCACCGCACATCTGATCACATTTACACCCTACACACACTGATAGACAAACACGTCCACCAAAAACACAAAGGAAAAATTTTTGCCTGCTTTGTCGATTTCAAAAAAGCATTTGACTCGATTTGGCATGAGAGATTGTTTTATAAACTACTCCAAAGTGGCATAGGGGGCAAAGTGTACGACATAATTAAATCAATGTATTCAGAGAACAAATGTGCAGTGAAAATTGGAAACAAAAGGACTAAATTCTTCACCCAAGGCCGCGGGGTGAGACAGGGCTGCAGCCTGAGCCCAACACTGTTCAATATCTATATCAATGAATTAGCAGGAATGTTGGAGCAGTCTGCAGCTCCTGGTCTCACACTACACGACACAGAAATCAAGTTCCTGCTCTACGCAGATGACCTGGTCCTGCTGTCGCCCACAGAACAGGGGCTGCAGCAGAACCTGGCACTGCTGGAGCAATACTGTCAGACCTGGGCACTGACAGTCAATCTGGACAAGACCAGAGTTATGGTTTTCCAGAAGAAAGCCAGACCTCAGGGAAACAGGTACAAATTCACACTGAACAACAACACATTGGAGCACACATCCAGCTACACATATCTCGGTCTCACCATCAGCTCTTCCGGGAGTTTTGACCTGGCAGTGAAGGCACTGAGGGAGAAGGCACTCAGGGCTTTCTACGCAATAAGAAAGAGGCTCTTCAACATCAACCCACCAACAAGAATCTGGCTCCAAATATTTGAAAGTGTAATCCAACCCATTGCCCTATACGGCAGTGAAGTGTGGGGTCCACTCACAGACCAGGAGTACACCCAATGGGACAAACACCCCATAGAAACTCTGCACATGGAGATCTGTAGAAACATCCTCCGTGTGCAGAGAAAAACTCCTAACAACGGGTGCAGGGCCGAATTAGGCCAGTACCCACTATTGATAAACATACAGAAAAGAATATTAAAGTATTGGCTACACCTAAAAAACAGTGACAAAAATTCCAACCACCACAAAGCCCTGCTGAGCCAAGAGCTTAGCCCAAAACAGAGCCCCCTGAGCCAGCTGGTCCTGAGGCTCACCGACCTGAGCCACACCGACACTAACCAGCCCCAGGACAGCACTGCTAGAGCACCACAACCCAGACTCAACCACATCACAGCACAGATCAAACAGCAATATCTCACACACTGGGACACACACACACAAACACAACATAAACTGGAATGTTACAGAACCTTAAACAGACAATACACACTAGCTGAATATTTGACCAAAATAAAAAATAACAAACAGAAACAGACCCTGACGAAGTACAGGCTCAGTGACCACAACCTGGCCATAGAAACTGGGCGACACAGGCAGACCTGGCTGTCCAGAGAGGACAGGCTGTGCTCCCACTGCCAGCGGGGAGAAATAGAGACAGAGGTGCACTTCCTACTGCACTGTGACAGATACTCTGGGATTAGAGAAACATTCTTCCCGAAATTCAGAAATCTAATCCCAGAGTTCCCACACCTGCCAGAATCACAACGGGTCCCAATCCTACTGGGAGAGAGAGGAGGGAACTCAGTTGAACTGGCAGCCCAGTATGTGATCTCCTGTCACAGCCTGAGGAACAGTGAGTCTGTCTCCCAATAATGCTCCAGCCGCCTACAGAATATGTCAATATTTTATAATATGTCTTTGTTGTAAATGTCTGTAATATGTCTGTAGATTTTATTTTACTTCTATTTTTGTTTTGTTTCATGTAAATATCATTACTTTCATTTGCTTTGGCAACACTGATTGTACCCATCGGTCATGCTAATAAAGCACCTTGAATTGAATTGAATTGAAAATTGAGTGGCAGCTGTGGGGGATGGGTGGGTGAGTAGCCGTCGGGGGTTGTGGCTGTAGGCGGCCATGTTTATGGGGGGATGGAGGAGGTTTTGGGCAGTCGCAGCTGTGAAGGGTTAGGGAGCGTGTGGCTGTGGGGGGATGGGTGTTGCGCCACAGAGGACCCAGAATCAAACCTGTTAAAGAACTGGTTCAACTCGTTGGCCATCTCCAGGTTCCCTTCTGTTGCACCCCCAGCCTGTTTGAAGCCAGTGATCTCTCTCATGCTGCTCCATACATCTCTCACCCTATTCCTTTGCAGCTTGTCCTCTATCTTCTTTCTGTATGCGTCCTTGCTCTCTCTTAACTTCTGCTTTAGCTCCCTCTGTACACGCTTGACCTGCTATACACAGTGCAGTACTTGAGGGTTAATGTATTGAATTACAGTATACCAGAACTACTGGTCTCCAATATCTTGTTTCTAAGAGTTCCTATCTTAGTATAGATTTGCTATTGTACTGTACATGATTTATAACTTGTTTGTAATTCCTATCTGTCCAAGGAAAGAAACCTCCTTATCAGCTTTTGTTTTGTAATCATTAAAGGAACTTGTGGTGGCAGAGTTCAGGCAGAAGGCCCACACAAATAGCTGTGCCTTTTAAGTCACAAAACTCATTGCAACCCTTTACCTCCTCTTCCAGATTAGACGAGTTGGCATAATGTCAGAATCCTCTTATTTCAGCTTTCATAAGCATTTTAATTTTTAAGCATTTGGCTTGAAAGTCTTCTCTGTTAGCAATTTAAAGGTGAAAGTTCATGAACTGTCAGAGTAGGCACATAGACTAAAGCTGATGACAAGAGCAAATGCAGTAGAGATTAAATGAGCTTCCACTTCATACACATTAAAAGTACTTTAGTGTAACATTTTGTCATCTATTATGGTACAGTACAACCATTTTCCTACAAAAGCAAAATAAGATTTTGGTTAATTTCAGGAGCGATTGTCTAGAATAGACACCCTGAATATAATTATACATATTAATGTAGTACAATGTACAATATATTGCTTCATGGTTCAGTGTTTTTTGTATTAGTAGGCTGTTAATTGCCAGTGATTCTTTTTTTAATCTATTGTTTATGAAACAGGTATGCACAGAGTTTCATGGAAATTCTACAGTTCCAAGAAAAGGACCCTGAAGATAGAAAAGTTTTGTCAAAGTAAGTTGTTCACAGCAGAATTTTCTTTTGTCAAGCACAAACATGCACATTCCATCAGTAGTGTTCTGGTTAGACATTCACTCGTCAACAATATCAGAATTACTGTCTATTGCTGTTGTTTTTCCATGCTTCATAATAAAAACCAGTTATGTTAAAATCTCAGTGATTTTATGTGCAGTTTTGGAGAAGCAGCCCTGAGCCAGACTGGACCGGTTGTCATTTTTGGCTTTTTTCTTGTCGTTTGTGTTGTCTTGTCAGCTGAGACACCCTCTTACACAGATGTTTCCGAGTGAGTGTGTTTTGAAGGAATTTGCATGAGATTTGAAAAGCCTTTTTTTTTCCATTTTTAACAAAATGTTACGAAGTGTCATGTTGAATGGAGCTAGTTGTGAACTTCAGCTCTCGGTTTACAGTTCATGTTTGAATGACAGCTTCCACTCAATTTCAGGAAAATTAGTGTTGTCCTAAAAAACTGCAGAGATGGAAAAGTGTAAATTAAGAACAAGAAGCTGCTCTTGGCAAACATTAGAGTGCACCTCTCTGTGACAACCTGTCTGTTTGGATCCCTGTCAGATTGCCAGGCTTCACACCTGCATTTCTGGAAGCTGTGTTCTGCATGAACTGTTGGGATTTTACATGTTGTTGTCTGTTCAGCTTTTCAGAAGTGCTAATCAACATCAGAAACAGGCACAACAATGTGGTTCCTACCATGGCTCAGGGGGTTATTGAGTACAAGGAGGCCTTTGGTGTCGACCCAGTGACCAATCAGAACGTCCAGTACTTCCTTGACCGTTTCTACATGAGCCGCATCTCGACCCGGATGCTGATGAACCAACATAGTAAGCACACTGAAACCGTTACCCTGTTCGGAGTGATGAGCTGTGTTTCTTCCTTCAGTCAGGAAAGGCCGAAAAAGACTAATCCCGCAGTTCACAGTGAAATGTAAAGAACATGACATGTTCAGGAAAATGTGGGCTGGACTGTGTTGGGGATTCCAGTATTCAAAAAGCTCAGGAGATGCCTAGTTGAGCCATTTGCTTGCTAGTGCTTCCTTCTGCTGAACTCCATTTGTTGAGTATTTTCTTGTTTCTTTTTCAAACTTCTTCTTCAAATGCAAGCGCATGCATAGCCCTCCAAACGTATCGTGACAGCGATGTCAGAACTTTGTCAAGCAATTTGTGCTTCTGATTGAGATTGATCTGAATAAGTTCAGTCTAATACCTGTTGTATTCTTGCGTAATTCTGTGCATACTTTTGATTACATTAGAAAAAAATGATGTTCACTACTATAGATTGAATAAAAGTAGAAAGATTCAGTTCTGGTTCTGCAAGCCAGTGTGTCTGCAGTTTCCCTGGTTTCCTTAAAGCAGCAGTACCTGAAGAGCCTGGAGAAGCTGTCAAATTGACCCAGTTAAGCCAGCAACAAGCTCTTTAAGAGCAGAATTGGAGGAAAAAAAACACAGACCCTCCTGGACCAAGCTCTGACACCCTTGCTGCAATAACTGCATGAAATCTGCGAGCCATTGATCTCGGCAAACTTTGTTTAATCGTCTGAAATGCTTCTGCTGCAGTCCCTTTGAGTTGTTGCCGCTTCTTGGGGTGTTCAGTTGGATTGGAGATTGACTTAGCTGGTGTGGAGACTTTTTTTCTCCTGATGAAGTCTGAGTCATCGTCAGTGTTGTGGGTCAGTGCGGTGCTGCATGGCGAAGAGCCCCCCCGATGCGTATGGAAGCATTTTCTTCTGTATAAGCAGGTAAAATGCTTCTGTAAACTTAACGATTCATGCTGCTGCAGCCATCATTGGTTGCATCTTCAGTAGAGATAGCTGAGCCAGTTCCAGAGGTCGGTGTGCATGCCCAGGCCATGCCATTGCCTTTATGTCAAATAATTGGCAGCAGTGTTGCTGACCTGTAGCCTGATCCTGTCTCGGACACTAAGCAAGACTGGGCTTGCTCACTACCGTAATGGGAGATCACTAAGGAAACCAGTTTGCTGCTGCTAGTGGGGTTGATGGACCAGTAGGTGGTGCTCTTCACACTGGATAAGAATTTCAAAGTCCCATGCAGTACTATGTGGATGTGGGACACAGAGCTGTAAGAAGCGCATGGTGCTGAGTGTATGAGTGGGGGTGGTAGCCTCAGTGCACTGGCTCAGTTATACTCTGGGCTTCTACGGCACAGACTTCTGAAACTTTTATTCAGCTGGTAAAGTAGTTGCTCACTTCTCTACTTGAAAATGATCAATGCTGCTGTAAGTAGGGAATAAAGTGAATCCCGTCATGTGAAAGCTTTGAGATTCTTTTAAATGAAACATGCTGTAAAAACACACTGAATTATTATTAAATAACATGGCTAGTGTTTGCTTGCAAGGAGCCAACTGTGTTAGCTTCTAATAATTCCAGGATTGATCCTGATACATGCTTTGATATTTTTTTTTAAACTTTTATAGTGATTCATTAAAAAAATCCTTGACAGGATTGAAAATATGTTTTTTTCACCATATTTCTGCCACTGTTTGTGTGGCCACCTCTTTACAGGGTCCCAGATCGCTGTGGTGTCACATATGGCAGAGGACTGTGTGGTTTTGGAAACCGTGCACCTGGATAGCTGACAGTCAAAAAATGCAGAACAAAAGAATCAAATAGTGCCACAGAGATAAAGAAGGAAGAAGATGATATTCGCTCTGGAGAGTGAGCAATGCCTTTCAGACAGAGACGATTTCCTCAGCTCATGCAAACTCTCCGACCCCAGCCCTGGGGGAGGTAACACAGGAGCTGCATCGCAGTGTCTGAGATAAGAAGGCCTGTGATGGCGTCCCCTTGTGACCGTGCTGTACAGAATGTGGCTGTCGGACACCAGAGAACCATCCTGGGGTCAAGGGTGGGGGACAGACTCAGGTCTCAAAGGTCCTCTAGCCCAGCCAGAGCCACAGAGAGCGGGGGGCCAGCTGGTACCAGTGTGCCCAACACTAGAGACAGGGGGCAGCCACTGACTCACGGACCCCAGGGCAAAGAGAGAGAGCTGGCTGGGAGATATGCCCGCTGCCTGGAAGTGAAGAGGCATGGTCCTGGGTGGCCCCTTCAGAGCCTTCTGCTTCTGCTTCTTCTCCCCGATGCGAAGGATAGCCTCGGTCTGCGTCGTCTTCCCTTGCTTGGAGGTGCGGTGGGATCCGACCGGCCCAGCGACAGCAGCTCGGCCGCGGACTGAACAGGAGTAACGGAGCCAGCTGGAGTAACGGAAAGACCAGTGTAACCTGCAGTGGTTCCTTGTTGAGCATCTCACTCCAGGAACAGAAGCGGTGCCGGGGAGCGAGAGCTGGGAGAGGACTGCTAAGCGATGCTAAAAGAACTGGCTGCAGGGATCTCGGGATTTTGTTGCGTTAGTTTTGCATCATGTCTTTGATCAAAGAGGGGCGGGACGGTGAAGTGTAGCGAGGGCTCAGATTTGAGCGAGGCTTTTGTGTATTGTGTTTTCTGCAAATAAATAAAACTGTTCGGAAAACGTAATGGATTGTTTGCACTGCCAGTTTGCATATCAGCTTTTAAAGATCCTCCTCCTGTCTAATTCAAGAGCCCACGGCACGCTGGTCTTCGCCATCCTTCCTTATCAAAATGGTCTTGTGCCCTAACATAAACTGTTAGTAATTTTTTATGCAAGACCACACAAAAGAAAATCTGTGTTTCATGGATGGATGATAATAAATGTGTGACTTTTAACAATTTAAAGTCTTGTTGCATTACAGGGCAGAGAAGAACACAAGTTTTCCATTGATGGTCATTCTATTGATGCTGTACTTTTCATTTAGAAAACATTAAACAATATCAGGAAGTAGGTAATTTAATCATGAATTCCAATATGAAATTTGTATTGATTTTCTCAAGTGTTTCAGGATTTGAAATAATAGGTAACAATGCAGTTGCTACATTCTGATTTTTTAGCAGCAGGCACAACTGACTCTTAAAACCTGTTTTTTTATTGTTTTACAGCACTTATCTTTCATGGAAGCACGAATCCTGCCCATCCTAAACACATAGGAAGCATTGATCCCAACTGTGATGTGGTGGAAGTAGTAAAAGGTAATGATATGGAAGAGTATTGAAAGATCACTGTACAGTGATTCATTCTTTCAGCCACGATCATGGCTTAAACATGTAATCTTTTATAGACACTATTCTTAGAGATAATCCAGCTGTTTTATCGTGCATTTTTAAAGCTTTCCTTTGGTGTGGTGTAGGGCTTCTCTGATCCACACTCACTCGTAGTGCACGCTGGTGCTTAGTGACCCAAGCCTGAACTGTGACAGTAGCTGACTGTGAATGAGATTCCCCGAGTAACCACACACACGTTTCTGAGCTTTGCCAGGGTTGGGTGAACTTACTCAGCATGTGGTGCAACAGTCCCTCCCCATGGGATTTGCGGAGCACCTGTGACCGAGAGGCCTGCTCCTCCAGTCAGGTCTAACTCATCGCTGTCAGACCCTGCCGCGCCCTCAACATGTCACTTTGTGACGGGAGACGGCACACACGAGCCCTTTACCCTGACCGGCACCAGGGGAGCTGGCACTGCAGGCTGGAGCTCATTAACCACAGGCAGTTCCAGATCGGGAGAGTGTAACAAAGAAATTGTTGATCCTAATAAATCAAATTCATATACCTCCCAGTGAATGAGCCCAAATACTTTAATATCCAGATATTTTAGTTGCCTTTTGCGACTTGTTTTGCTGCTGCTGTGGATCTTTTATTTTTGCATTTTTTTGTACCACACCAATCTAAATTCTCGCTTGCATTATGTAGTAAATCAGTTTACTACCAGTATTACAGTGCTCTGCGTACTCAAGCTGCCGCGTTGCATCTGACCAGTTGTTTGTATTTCTCCAGATGCATATGAAAGCTCCAAGATGCTCTGTGATCAGTATTACTTAACGTCTCCTGAAGTGGAGATCAAACAGGTGAATGGTAAGTAGGAATGTGGAATGTTACTGAGATTCATTAACTCCTTTCTCTTTTGAATTCAGAGAAACAAAACAGATGCCCCCTTTATAAAAGTGAGTATTTTTATAGCTGCACAAAGTTCTGTTTTGGCGATGTGAGCTGTTCTCTAAATTGTTGTATGTTATATATATGTAAGCTGACTGTCAGAAGCTATTTGTACAGAATGGCAGCTTGATTCCAAATCCAGACAGGACAAACTCCACAAGTTTACTTTGCATGTTTGTTTATGTTCTTCTGCGTTTGCCTGTGTTACTTAAGCATGCTTTCTCTGTCTCTTTTGATTAAGGCCTGTGTATAGTTTCCATGCCACTTTGTGTTCTAGGGAGAAACCCTCATATCATGTTTATGTTGGCCACTTGTCAAAGTGAAATAAACATTTTTTTTGGCAGCAGTTGTGGTGGGTTAATTTTTATGTAACTGCACCTTTTCATCTCTCTTAAGTTGAACCAAGAATTTAAATTTAAAAAGTTGAATAAATCGGAATGATGTACATACTATAGAAACATAATTTTCAAGTGAAGTCACAGAAGGGACCATCCTTTTTTCAGTTCGTAGGTTATGTTGAAAATCCTGTTCTTTTCCTTGAAGAACAATACTTTTTTATTGGTATTTTAGTTTTCTTTTTTTGGCAGACAAGAATTACCAATAACAAAGCTGCCAGTCATCATGGCATCAGGTATTATTTGCAGTATTGCACTTTTGCAGTTTGACAGGGGGGTACAGTGTTAGGGCAAAAACAGACAAGAAAAAGAAAAGAAACAGAAAATGCAAACATAAATTCAGTATTATTATTGGGTAGTAAGAACAATCCATTTCTCTCAAAGAGCTCCTTTTGAGTCTTAATTGATGGGTTAGTTTTTCCACCTCATAAATCTCTGAAATTATAACAATACAATTTTCCTTTGTTGGGGGATCTCTTTGGCCATGTAACTTTCTTGGTCTCTGCCAAAAATGCTTTAAGTATCTACCCTTTCCCTCATCCTCATCAGGTACAGTAGATTACCCACATACAGAACTGAACAGGACTTTGGCGTTTCTAAACGTAACGAGTTTTGTGTCAGAGACCACCGAAGAAGAATAGTTATTCATAGAATTAAATGTCATACTAAACTTTTAATCTTTTTTACAAAGCTGTAGCAAGTATACCAGTACTTCAGATTTGCCTGCGAGATAATAGAAGAGAGAGTCTGACTCTTCTATTTAAGACATTGTTTTATTTTAAAATAGATTTATTTTCTCTCGTCAAAAAATAGTTTTTTGTCTGGTAAATGTAATCTTATCTTGACCTGACCTTGTTGTGGCCAATAAAAACTGCCAAATGTAACTTCTGTGCCTTCTGAACTTCCATTATATTCTGTGACTGGTTTAACTTTTCTTTGTGATGTTTTCTGTTTAGCTGAAAGTACAAACATCTTTAGATATTCAGAATGAATGGTGAACTGAGCTGAATGTTAAAAAAATCTGTCACTACATCTGATCTTGGAATGTGAAAAACGTTTGCTGGGATGCCTGATAGAGTCTTGTGAACATGTGAGACTGTTGGATACAGTCAAAATGGCTATGAACTCCACACATACAGTATATGAATGAGGATTATACACTTTTTAAATACGGATTTAATTGTTTAAGTCAGAAACAATTGATGATTAAACAGAAATAATCAATATTTTACTTGTTTTAAAGTTATGTAAAACCTTATGAACGTGCATCTCATTACGTGAGAATGTTTCTTTTATATTACCTCTTGTAAAAGCTGTGTAATGGCCAGTGCCATTTTGATGGCATTTTTACCAGGTGAACATTACTTTGGTAACAACCTTGGTGCTGTTAAAAATTCTAAAAAAATTACACTTGTGAGTCACACGATTTCCAAGCCCATTATAGTGAGGTTTAGGGGGATGTGTGACAAAGTTTTCAGGAACTAAAAAATTAAATTAGTCTGATAAACCTCAACCAATATATTTTCTTGCATTGGTACAGTACATATATATTTAACAATTTGAATGCTGAGTTTTAACTTTGGCTGGGGATGACATTCGTCTGATATTCTACATGAAAAATGACTCCAAACTACCAATGAATTATAGATTTGAGTGGCCAGCTGCCCAGGAAACCAAAAGCACTACTTTCACGTCAGTCTTGTAATTTGACAGTCTGTGTTTTTTCTGAAGATCTTTTCCACATCATGCAATACTTGCCGCGTGCTCTGATCTCCTCTGTGACTCCAGGCAAGAGATTGGCTGCCAATACAGCAATAAATAAAAATAAATTCCTTTGGATACAACATAGTAAGATGCCGTAGGTGGAATAACCTTACTCTTCCTTGTTTTTTTAGCCAAAGCACCTGGTCAAGCTCTGCGTATCGTTTATGTTCCCTCCCATCTGTACCATATGTTATTTGAACTCTTCAAGGTACAGTATGTCTTCATGCACAGTATATTAAAAACATGAGGTTTCTGTGTTCAGCAAAGACAACTGTATATGACCACTCAGAACTACACAGACCTAAATCATATTCGTAAATTAATTTTTTCAACATTTTTTATTATTTTGTGTGCCCACTGAAATTGGAGTTGCCACTTGAGTGTTCAAGTCTTGGCTCATGCTTACGAGCTTTACAGTCTCACATGAGGAGAATAAAAGATGAATGAATAAATAAATTCCTCTCACCCACTCACCTTCCACCCTCACATCTTTGAACACAACACCGTCAACTCAGTCCTGTCTTTGAAGTTCAGCACTAATGCTGAATCCAGGAGAGGCACATCCAGGAGCCTGCAGGGGGTGCTGTGCTGCTAAAAGTCAACAGAGCCCTGTCCCACCCTCCGCTCAGACTTGACCCAGCCTCGAACCCATGACATGTGCACTCAAGCAACCACCTTTACTAGTTGAGTTAACATTACTGTATCTTGTCTAGTACATTGACTTTTTTTGCGTATTCAAAGAATAGTTTTGGGTGCTTGTGTTACTTTAAAAGCTTTGCCAGTCTGATGGGCAGGACACATGACAAGTTCTGTAAAAACACTTCTTTTTGTTACTTACAGGTTTTAATGTCTTTTTTTGTAGTCTTCTATTTGTTTTTGTTTTTTGAAGTGTTGCAGAAGGGTCTTTTGTTTGACAAATGGGTCAGTGCCGTCACAGAACTCTGCTCACGGAGCCTTGGAAATCAGCATTTTATTGTACCTGTGATGTAGGGATCTGAATTATAATGCAGACTTGAGTGAAAATGATTTAAAATGAGGGACCTAAATTTAAAAGTTTACGTGAATTCCTGTGGCAGACCATCTGAAAGAGCTCAGAAGACAAATTGTGCATGCTGGTGCTGTTTCTTTCTTGAAACCTGTACACGTCTCATTCCAAAAAATTGTGAGTTTGGCACTTTGACAATTCAGTTGAGCACTGCTGATGGCAGGGAGAGATGAGGCAAAATACTGATATATATTTTCACAGAGGACACAGCATAATGAAACGAGGCTGATTCATATTCGACCTCGGACTTTCACGAGTAAACTGTCAGTTACCAGTATTTCAGAACATATCATACATTGCTCTATCATATATCATATATTGGATGCTTATTAATGATAATTGATGCAAGAACTAAAAAGCATACTGTATTGCTTTGGTTGGCTAGGGAGCTGTAAATGATTTCAGATACATATTTATGGTCTTTTACAACACTGTGAAATGAAAAATTTAAATGTGGCAGAGAATGAAAAATGTATCCATTTAAAAACAATTATGACATAGAAATTTACAGAAAAAAATTGGGATGGAGATATTGATTCGTAGATCACATCCTTGAAAAAACAGCTTGTTTGCGTTTTGTCTCATCTTTATACTGAAGCTGCTGTACTGTATTTTTGCTGTTTAGCATGTTAAAGAATGAGGGAGTTTTTGGCTGGCAATCATTGGTGTGCATTCCCAGTGTTCGACAGCGTGTTGTACAGTGGAAGTTACTAGGGCTGTCGTCAATCCTTGCAGAATGCCATGAGAGCCGCAGTGGAGATGCACGAGTCGAGTTCCGTCGTGCCTCCTGTGAAAGTGAGAGTTTCATTAGGGAACGAGGACCTGACAATACAGGTAAGAAAGGACTTTGTTTCAGTGGCACCATTTACTTCTTCTTTAAGAAGAAAATGTTTATTTTGAAGAGATTCGGATGGGTTATTCTGTCTCAACATACAGTAAACATAAAACATAAAAGCCAGCCAATTCAAAATGCAGTGAAATAGTCTGTACATTTGCCTCACATGTCTTTCAAGTTTAAACATCCCTATCATACCATTGTGCATGTCTACAGTAAATGGTCACATCTGTACTGTACATGATATTTGTATGTGTATCGCGTAATAGTTGATTTTTTGACCTGCCCACACTTGGTTTGAATCTCCTTTCTTTTCCTTTCGGCATTGAATAAACTTTTACCTGTTCCACTGTGTATACTTGCTGAGTTGTAGCAAATCTCCCAGATTTCATTAAATGCTCATTGCTCTTTTAAATGCAGATAACCTTTAAACTATTACAGAAGGGATTCCGGCATTTCATATGTAGGAAGAGCATTAGTTACCGATTCCAAAGATGACAACAGTTTTGTATTGAAAGTGTAGATAAGAAAGACATGAATGCTGAGGTTGTAAATGAAACTTGAGCTCTGCTCAGTCTACAGTACCTTCTGTGCCAACATTGTGTCACTCTTTTTGCACTAATCCATCCATTTGACTGCTCTACAACACAAAATGAAACCACTGGATTATCCTCAGCTCTTAGCTTTTCCAAGAAAAAATTGAATATTTTGAAATATTTTCCTTATGCTTTTTTGGTTTTCTTAGCGTTGAGATATTTCTTTTGGGTTTTATCTGCAATATGCATTTACTTGAGAAGTAAGTCCAGCTCAGTCTGAATTGCTTGCAAAGGAGCAGTGAATTGTTAGCTTGCATGCTCAGCAGACATGATGCCCAGATGGACTTTGTTGAGAAAGGACGTGTCTTTAAGCAGCTCTCTCTTCATCGAACAATGTCTGATATTTTTCCCATGTTTTATATCTGAATAGATATATAGCTATATAGCTTGCAAACACTCTAGACTAAAACTTTGCTCCTCTGTATTCAATTTTTATTTTACTATTATTATGTAACTTTAAATTTAGTGATTTTTATTTTTATTTCCCCCTGGTGAGCTCGCAGAAAAGACATTTCATTGCCAGCAATTACTGCTGCATGCTGTATTGTTGTGCATTTGATAAATAAACTTTGATTGATTGATTGAAAATTCTGCAGAACAAAAACAAATAGGACTTTAGCTATAAAGTAATTTATATAGTGTTAAACTCTGTATTTTAAATAAATCCTGCAGTTTTCACAGTGAGACCCTGTTTTTCCTGTATTTTAGATGTCTGACAGAGGTGGGGGTGTTCCTCTGAGGAAGATTGACCGCCTATTCAGTTATATGTATTCTACAGCTCCAAGTCCTGTTATGGACAATTCTCGGAATGCTCCCTTGGTAAGGAATCACAAGCATATCAGTATGCTACTCTTATTGGAGAAAAAATGGTTCAAGCAGTAGGAAACATCAGTTCAAAATTGCTTCTGAATAGATTTACCTGTCTCTGAATTTTTTAGGGAAGTAAATGACTGTTCTTCATCTGGTCTTCCATGATACATATAGAGCGTCAGAAGAAAATAATCACTTAAAACTGATAAACCCCTAAGTGTATCTGAAAAAATCCCAAGTTTTGTATAACAAGTATACTGACATTTTATTAGAAAGCCAAAGATCAATTAATTCTGCAGATAAACACATCATCAACAGGTTTGATCAACAGGTAGTCTGCTGTGAAAGGTCTGTGTGGCCACTGTGAGAAGCAGAACCAGCTGTACGCCAGGGTGCAGAAGTGTGTGTCCAGGTCTTCTCATACAGCCTGGATGAGAATGTGCTTGATCACTGATCTCTGAGCCCTAGACGCCACATATTGTCCCAGTTCATCCAAGAACTGGTTAAAGGCACTCAAGCCTGGCGGGTCTCACAAGAAAGCCATCGTTTCACCAAGAGTGTGAGGACGTGCATTGTCCTGGAGTGGTGTCATGTCAGGGTGAGCTTCCAGGAAGGGCAAGACACCAGCCACACCTGCATCTGCATGGGCAGATTGTTACTGATCATTACGGGCAGAGCTGTGCAGCAAATAGACTTGGGCCTCCTCATCCACTGGTCTGTTGTTGTACACAACAATTAGCATATCACTAGCACATTTGTACCACATTCACTGACATCCTTCAGGGTGGTCTGCACCTCAGTGTGTTACTACATAGGCCTTGCTTCCACTGCTGTGAGGTCCACCTGAGTTCAGTGTTCTCCTTATAAGTGTGGCAAGACGTTCTTTTGTCTTGATTTCCACCTGGCTTGATGTTCACAGTGTTATAGTACCTAATTAGCTGTATCCAATCAGCTCTCTTATCACTACCAATACTATAGTTTTTAACTGAGAATCTGCACAAGTGAGTAATGTTCTGAATCTGCCTGCCTTTACAAAGCATGAAGGTGAAACCATGTGCACACGTGTGGCCAGCTCAAAGGAAGTCTTGAGCTCCTCAGCATCTGCTTCCCTCTGAATCGCTGCAGCACATGTAGGGGAATGAATGAAATTTCATTTAAATTTATCCAACCCCACACACGAGAAAAAAAATATCTGAGTGCAACTCTTTTCAGTCTTTGGAACAGGGAACATTGTGAAGTACTATAAATAAAATAGCTGATGCCTGGTCAACACAACTTTTCTGGTGTTTTTTGTTATGCTGGATGTACTTTCTTTTTTGATTGGATTGGCTGTTATCTCTGTGCAGTGAGACTTATCTGTTCCTGCTTGATTGCTGGCTTGTTTTTTTCTAGGCTGGCTTTGGTTACGGCCTTCCCATTTCTCGTCTTTATGCCAAGTATTTCCAGGGAGACTTGCAACTCTATTCCATGGAAGGATACGGAACATCTGCTGTTATTTACTTAAAGGTAAGACGCTGTTAAGTTTTCTTTCTAGGGCAATGCAGTCAAGTGAACACAGCTGTGAGGTGAGAAGGCTGAGTTAAAGGTACTGAATGTGATCAAAGAGCAGCTGCAGAAGCCAGGTTGTAGCAATTACACTTGTCTCTTTGCTTTTGGAATTGGATGAGGACAATGCACAGTCTGTTTTGTCTCTTGCTGGACTAGAGGAATGAGACCAGACTTTTTGAATGACAATGTTAGCAATGACAGCCATCCCCATTCTTAAATACAGACTGGCTTTTATAATACACGCTACTTTTCAGATGACTTATTTGGTCCTATGTTCTTTTTAAGAAGATAGCAAAACAAACAAACTACAATTACAACTGAAAAAAAACAAATAATTTCCAACGAAAAAACTGGAGAGCAAGTGTAAGGAGTCTAAAGTCAATGAGTCGCTTTGATCATTTGCTTTTCCCGTATTTTAACTTTTTATAGCACTTTAAACCACAATTTCTGCAAAGAGGCTGCAATTAAAGGGCAGCACCAACGCTATTTTTACATTGCAGGGTTGTAATGAATCGGCAGTGACGAATGCATTTCAAACCACAGTGAAATTACCAAGTACAACCTACACTTTACATCACCAAAGAGACCAAGTTTCAATGTACAGTATGTGTAGTGCCATATTGCTGTCATCATCCGCAATTCAGAATGAGGCAACAAAACTCCCAGTGACACAAAAGCAGCCCTGTATTAAATTAATTTAAAATATTTTCATGAAACCGATGCATACAAGGCGACATGTTGTTTAGAAGAGCAACTATATACAGTATACTATATGTCAAATCCTTCACAATGAGGCATTGCTTAAAATACATATGTGAGTTCAAAAAGACTAAAAAAGATTAATGTTGTTAGTAGGCTATTCTTTTACGTCACAATTCGTGCGAAGTCTCACTCTCCTGTGACGAGACCAGTGATTTCTTCCCTGCCTTCAACAACATGGCAACCTGACATTACTTTCACAAAGTCCCCGATTTTTCACTTAATTCGAAATTTGTCAAATTTTGTAACACCGTCAAGTAATTTATTTTGTTACCAAGCTTTAATACCCAGTCTGGGAAACTGGGACTGAAGTTCCCCTTTAAAAGCAGCGAACATGTCACGGCAGGAATCCAGGAGTCAGAATGCAAGTTAAAATGCAGATTATAAGGTCTGTGAAGGCCAGTAAGTGTCCTGTTGATATTGGTCACAGTAATTATGTTTCTATAAAATGCTTTAAAACTGTTATCATGTGTAAAGTAGCAGTATTGTGAGATTGAGAGTCTGTGAGAATTGTAACATAAAAGTGTGGGCTCCTAACAATGTTACTCTTTTTAAGTATTTGATTAGATTATTAACTATTACCCAGTGGTACTCACATATATAAATCCCAGGTAAAAAAGACACTATTGGGGACACACCTCTGTTAGAACCATGTGATATTGGCCAGTGTTATAAGAGGAACATGTTTACATTTAAATAATCTGATATTAAGATTTATATGTGTGCCAATAGATAGTAAATTAGTCATTGCTGATATCCTATCAGGGCTTACGGGCAATTTAGCAAAAACAGAACTTTTTCAGTGTTTCAAGTGCTAATAAAGGGCCTTAAGCTCCGCGTTTTGTGATTGTGAAGTAACAACTGCAATATCTGTTCCAAACGTCTGAAAAGAAAAGTAATCGTGAATCGGCAGAAGCCAGGTGGATGTGCTCTGTTTGGAGAAAATACTAATTTCTTGTGTTGTGCTTTAGGCTTTGTCTTCAGACTCGGTGGAAAGGCTGCCTGTGTTTAACAAGTCTGCCTGGAGGCACTACCAGATGAGCTCAGAGGCTGATGACTGGTGCATCCCCAGCAGCGAGCCCAAGAAACTCGGGAAGTATGATCTCAACGAGTGAGGTCAAAGTTGACACCACACACAGAGCTGACGTCTGGAGCGTTTGCAAGCTGCCCGTTCAGATATAAAACGGGAACACGTGAAAGCCATCAGACCTGTGTGTGGAGAGGAGAGAATTGCTTACATTGGTTTCTTCCAGTGCTGCTGCCCTTTGTGATTTGATAATCCCAAACGGCAAACATTTTCCCAGAGTGAACATAATATCAGCTTGCGATTATAATAGCTGTGACTGCATGAATGTTTGTAAGAGTTCAATAGTTAAGTATCTTATCAAACATCATGTTTTATCTGCAGTATGTGTGTGTATTTCACTGTGTCAGGCATTATTGGAAAAGACTTACAACAGTGGCCAGTACAATTAAAATTTCCATGTGACTACAGTCCTCGTGGAGTATCAGGTTACAGGTTAATTTGGGGCCTAAATTCCTGTTGCAAAGTGTTTTTTGGTTTTAATTTCTGTGTTCAGTTGAACTTACTGTACTTTAATTGGTCAGTGGTGTCATTTCTCCTGGTAGGTGATGGATTAAAGACCTCTGACATCCCATGCCTTCAGGACTTAATTATGGGCTCCACTGAGTAAAATTGTTGAGGTGCTGAGTTTGTTCACTTTTTTGTGGAATCAAAAATCCTAGAAAATTTTCTTTGTAGTCTGTGAGCTGTCACTGATTTATTTTTCAGGTTTTTTTACACATAGTTTTTTTTTGTTCTCATTTCATTTACAGTTTAGCATGCATTGTGGTCCAGACATCTTCATGTACAGAATTCCTCCTGGCCAGATTTCTGAAACTGGTTCTTTTGCATTTCTGTCTCTCGGAAAACTTAAAAATGTTTTGGTATAAGTCAGTGTAACAGTTGTCCATCTCTGTTTTTTATGTTTTCCTTTGTTCTATTTTGTTTCTACACAGTATTGATTCAGAGTAATTTAGTAGTATTTCACTGTTACTGTAAGTACAGTATAATTATATCTAAGACTGACTCAAAGCCCAGAAATCCAGACTTCTGAAAAGTTGCACACCTTCACAGTTAATTTTAACTACAAATAGAAATGTATTAGAGACAGGTTAAGTCCTGTTTTTATTTCTTGAATTTTATTAATTTTATTTTGCAGAGTAATCCATTGACTTTCAAGTGTAGCAAAAGAATGGTTTGTGAAAACTTATGTATTTGCTGCTAGCAATAAGTTAAGCATCAGGGACATTAGAAATGTGTGTGCTCTGCTGAGACAGAATATCCTCCCTCATACTGTGGATCTAAAGCTACTTTATTTCTGTAACTGAACCTTCTAGACAGTATCTCATTTGTGTGTAACTGTGGTGCAGTGGAACAAGAGACTGAGTGCCTTTTTAATTGCATTTGTTAGAAGCTGTTACTAGCCATAATGCTAAGTTGATTTTCATAAACACTTTTTCTACCTCTAAAGAAATAGATGTACGATACTAATGGCAGACAGGTTAAATATATAGAAAATTCTTATTCTGCAAAGTATTGGCATAAAATACTTTACAATTTAAATGCATGAAACATTTTCTGAATTTTGAATTTCCTGAATATGTGAATTTAATGTAAATGCTGGAAAGTTTAGTAGAGCCAGGTGAAATAGTCAAAACATAAAAAGGTGAAGTTTGTCACAACTTCTTAGCACATATAGATTTTCCTATGAAGGGTTAATGCACATACAGTATACTGTATATATCAACAGAATTCAAATAAGCTAATGTAGACTATATACAGTATAATCCACTTAATACAGTTTCATGATTCTGAAAGAAATATTCATATTTTTGAAACATTATTATTTGCTTTACTATATTTTTATTAAGGTTTTATTAACCTTGGTTTTCTGCTTTATTAATCTGTAGGACAGCATACAGTTATTCAGGTGATAGAAATGGACTGTGATCAAGAGTAGTCCAAAAGCCATTAATTTCATAAGCACAACAGGTTTAAATATTTCATATCCAGAACCTTATTTCACATGAACAATCTGATCATCAAAAACAGAATGTTTTTTTTAGAATCAACCTTCTGACGGGGTGAACACAAGCACTTGTGATAATGAGAGTACATTTGAGTCCATTTAATGTTTCGTTTAGTATTTTTTAAATATTTAGTTGTTCAGTCTCTCAGCTGAACATTTCTACCAGCTACTGTAAGTATTAGATTTAATATGAAATCTCCACTTGGCAAAACACAGTTTTGATTATACAGTAGCTGGTGATTTAATTTAAAAGAAATTAGCTGAAAATATTAAGCTATGTTTTTTTTCTTTATATGAAAGTTCTTACCACAATGCATAGTCATATTTCTGTAGAATATGTTTCTAAATCATGTTTGTTGATACAGTATCTGTTAGAAAGACAGTTGTGAATTCCTTGTCCAGTATTGTCCAAGAATGTATTTTTGAAAAAAACAACAACACCATTGTATAATTTGTTTCAAAACAACCTATGCAATTGTTTTTATCCAAAAATGGGATGGCATTGAATTATTTGCAGAGACTTGAAAAGGCCTTTATATCACAGGATTTCTCCCCAGCTCGTTTTGGCAGAGCCCACGAGTCATGTATCACGTCGAGTCCATTGCTTCTGCTGACTGATATGAGTAAACATTGGGAGGAAACACAGTCGCTGAAGAGAACCACAGGTGAAAGGTCATTTGTGTGGTATTTTTGGAACATTTCGATATATACAGTATGTATTAGCTGTACAATCCTGTGTGTGTTCGGGATTCTCTTGTTTTTTCATTCCTTGCATGTGAAGGAACCCTTTTCTGTAACATGGGAGTAACAGATGGTGCTCTTCTTTGAACAAATAAATATCAATCCAATCTTTTTGTTTGGGGTGCTGGTTTTGTTGTGGTTCTTGGTTTGATGGAAGAGATTTGAGAGCTGAGATTCAAACAGTGTTTGGATGGAAATAAAATGTGTTATGTTTTAGTTACTGTACATTGTGCTCCTTATTCCATGATGATAAGGGAAAATAAGAATGGTTAACTTTGGTTTATTTGCTGCACCAGCAAGCTGGTGTCAAGAACTGTTATTGGAATTAAAAGCTGCCATTGAGTGGATTTGATGATTGATCATGAGGCAAGAGCCATTCACTAAGTGTTATGAACATCTCTAAATACTCTAGGAAAGAAAATGTCTATCTGCAAGCGATGAAGTAAGGTAGTGACATAAAACCATTTGCGAATACTTGTGGGTATTTCTCATTCTTGCACGTATCTCCAGCCTGGAAAGACAAGGTCTGTCACCTGTGTGTAGAGTGATGTGGAGCTCAATGAGTGTACGTTCTTCCTGTTTTAAGATACTACCATGTATGATTTGTCTTATTTTTGACGGACTGTAGTTAATCCTTGTTAACATCCGGTACTTTAATGCACAGTGAGTGCAGTGATTGTGTTTCCTAAAGGCCTCCTTGGTCTGTTCTGCCATGGAGATCCAGTGTTGTACTGTAATTTCAGAATGTCTGACCTTCCTCTGCTGCTTGTTTTTAGAAACAGTGCCATTTCTGGGCTTTGGTCCAACCCTCATCTAGTCCTGGAAGTCAGCCATGCTGCGCAGAACAAATTATACTTGTTCTTTAAACTGTAAGAACTGGGGGTTCTCATCCTGACGTCCAAGGCCCCATTCAGAGCTGTGCACGCCTTTGGACAGCTTCCTGAAACCAGACACGTCCGAAAATTACGTCCTGTATATAATGTATGCTCTTTGCACTTCCGTTTTAATTAATATATACCATTTTATTTAGATAATGTTCATATCTTATCTGCAGTCCTGACAGAATTACATCTCTACTGTACATAAAAATGATATAAGCATGTGTATATATAAGGGTCTGTATGTCATCAGTTTATTGCAAAATAATAAGCATTTCTGTATAACAAAACAATCATTAAAGCTTTACATAGCCATATTTCTTTGAGGAACTGCAATTCATCAAGCAAAATAAATAAGATTTAAGTGGAAATAAAGTAAAACATGACAGTATAAGTGTTAAAAAGAGTTCCAAAAATAGGTTTTATTTTTGAAGTACTGTTTATGTATTATCCAGTAATTTTCCAGAGCCACTGCAAAACAGGTCAATATGTAGTGAAACTGCTTCAATTAAAAGTATATAATATATCAAGAAAGAGCCACAAGTGACACTTTCAAGCTGCTTTTTCACATGAACAAGTCTTTAACAATTTAAGGTGTGTTACTGTAGAACTGGCTCCTTTTTGTTTTTATTGATTGAAAGGATCATTGTTTAAAAAAATCTGGTTTTGCAAGAGTAGTAATATGAAGGAGCAAGAAGGAAAAGAGCTTTTCTAAATGAGCATACCATATTTCTTCTTACCTTTTCAGAGGTATTTGGTAAAGAAGCAATCCCTAAATGATTGCCTTTAATGGATTAATTACAATTATAGCCTCTTAATTTTTCAATATAATAAAGTTGACACAGAACAGTAATTTCGATCATAGTAATGCGACAGTGACATCTAATCTGCTGCATTATTTAATTTTAGTGCTTTGACTTTTCTTTTAAGATATCGTTTCTCTTCACACTTCAGGCGGCAAAGTGGAACAGAAATGCATTATTATAAGTCTGAGGACTCTGGAAATCATGGGCTGACAAAATTGCCAACTAAATTTAAGTTGCAGTGTACCTGGAAGCTGGCTCTATTACATATTGATTGATCATTAACCCATCTTCACCTGGTTGAAAGTAAATGTGCCTTTCTATGTAAAAGTGAAATAAATCATAATCCTAAACAACTCTTACATTTTGCTCTTTTACTTCTTTTAAGCAACTTTTTCAACCTGAAAAGAGTGAATTATTATGAGGCTTTTTTGCCCCTACATGTTCCTAAAAGGATTAATGGTGCATCAAAGTGAAAAGCAGGCATAAAGTGCAATTTGCTCAGAGCAATAAGGAATCTCTTCTGACAAAGGATTAAAAGCTGTAATACTCTTGCCCATTTATATCCTAACTTTTAAGGGTATTATATAGCAAAGCAGTACTCTTCAGCCACATCAAGTCAGACCCTGAAGCTTTTCATGCTAGTTACGAAAGTCTTACAGCGCAGTCATTTCTGAGTTCAAACACTGCGTATAATTGCAACACTTTGCAATAAATTAAACACTTCTTCAGCCATAGCTAGAAAAAAAATTGAAAGGTTTTGTATTTATCTAACATAAGAGCCACATTCACTTTTGCCAGATGAAAGGGAGTGACATTTCAAAATACAAAGCTTTAAAGTGTTATTCTTCATTTTTCTTGCACTTACAGCCCATTACAGTAGTTTTACTTATTTACTTTTTTTAAATAAAAATAATCAAAGCTGCTCCTTCAGTCCAAATGAAGTATTACTTCCAGGAATACATCTGGACCCTCTAAGCTATACAGATAAACTAGATTATAATGCATTCTCTGTATTCGGTGCACATGTGCTTTTGATAACTACTCGTATATCCCTAGCAGACTGAACATCAGAAAATGTTTTCACTTTCCTTATAATGTAAAACAATCCTAAAAGACAGGTCGAGAATAATTACTAGTCAGAGATGGATTTTTCACATTTTAGCTATTGCTCAACGAAGATGATATT
The DNA here is from genome assembly GCF_055471065.1 of Atractosteus spatula. Classification (NCBI taxonomy): domain Eukaryota; kingdom Metazoa; phylum Chordata; class Actinopteri; order Semionotiformes; family Lepisosteidae; genus Atractosteus; species Atractosteus spatula. The sequence continues at coordinate 42,959,382 of NC_142717.1, read as the reverse complement.
CAACAAGTATATTCTGTTGGAAAAAGTGAAGCAGTTTCTGTCATTTTTTAAACTTGTGGTGTGGTGAAGAGGTGAAAGTCCATACTCATACCTGTAAGTACGATATGAGGGGTGACCTTATTTAACAACTCATACTGTAAATGATTAGTGCAAAAATATCTTGTTAATTTATCCTGTTTTCTCTTAATTTGTTAAGAGGTTTCACCTCCAAAATAGTTAGGTTCCTGTAGAACACAAAATATTGTAAATAATTGTATAACATTGTATTGCAAATAACATAAAATATTGTAAAGACATGAAAGAATGTATTAGACTAAACACATTTCACATACTGTTTTCTAACTGCTGTATCTAATACAGGGTTAAGGAGGAGACAGACCCTATTTCAGCAACCAATGGGTGCAAGGCAGGATGCACCCAGAAGGGACGCCAGTCCATTGCAGAACAGTAATGGGTTAAATAATCCAAATGTTTAAGATTTGTTACAGTGGACCTGCATATTTGACTAAGAAAGCCAGCTGAGTGTCCCATTTATTTCTGTTCTTCATTGCTGTTTCCTTTGAGGTTTTGATGAAGAACCAGGCCGTTACATTTCAAAGTGATTCTTCATCGTATTGAGCCTCACTTTGATTTTCTTTTCACTAAGCATTCTGTATAACACTTATCATTTAAAGGAGACTTCTCTGGTTTTTAACTGTGTGGCATCATAAATCACACATTCGATACTTGAAATGAAATGCCCGAAGTACAGCAGAGTCTGCAACTTCAAGAATATCACCAACCTTGGATACCTTTTAAGTTAAAACTATGACAAAAAAACTAGAGATTGAATGCTTTAGAATGACATTCCAAACACTGTTATCCAAGTTATCTTAATGTAAATTATTTAGAACTTGTGTGAGAAAAAATAAAATAAAATAAAATACGTGTCTAACATCCTATTCATAAAGCTACCACCTGAATGAGTTGATGTTTTTAACATATTCTCGTCAACTGTCGTATCATGGTCCCTGTCCCTTTTTTTTGGCTCTTTGCCTCTTACTCCACTGTGGTTTTCTCTTTTTTGTTTTAAAATGGAAGGGGGAACATCATTTCACCTGTTTCCCAGGTTTGGGTGCAGAGCATGCACACAGCGATCTGTCAGTGCGCTGGTTGTGAAGAGGAGTCAACACATTAAAAGAAGAATTCCTCTGGTTCCAGCAGTAAATACCTCTCGAGCGAAAGTGGAAGTGACAGTTCTTTGACACCTTGGTGAATTCTCGTCCACATTGCTGCTCGAATTGCACATCTTGCTAAGTGCATTAGAGTGCGTGGAGTATTGCTGCATACAGCAAAGAGAGAGTCATAGAAAAACTGGTGTTGCTGTGGAGACAAAAAAAACAGTAACTTCAGATTGTGAACTACTGTAAGTGCTTCATTTGTACACTTTTACCTCCACTAAACCCTTGCTTATACAGTTACTTTGCATTCAGCATTAGCAACATAGACTAAGTACTGTGCATGTTAATGGATCCATGGGCTAAACATACTGTAGGTATTTTCTCTAGAGGTGCTCATTAGTTATTTCTAATTATTATTATTATTATTTCTGCACTAGTAGCATTTTAACACACGGTAGTTTAATGTTTTAGGCTTGTCACAACATAATCTGTAATAATTTATAGTTGAACCTGAATTACAGAGCACTGAAATGTTTCTGAAATGGTCTGACTACTCTACAACTACTTTCTGAACATCGATATGGAGCTATCGATGAATGGTCTCTAGCTCATGAATGGTCCAGACTCAAGTCAAAATGATTCACTCATGTTTAATTTAAAAATTGGCTGAAACATTTGTGACCCTCTCCACTGTAATGAATGAAATGTCTTTTTTTCAATTCAGAAAAAACGTGGAGAAAGACCTTTTTACAGACAGCTGTTATGAATTGAAATGTTTGTGAACTGATCTCTACTTTTGTCTTCTTGGAGAGCTACACATATACTGAACTGTAATTTACCTTTCTGAGCTTATCTAAAAATAGTAGTACTCTACTAAGTAAAGGCATATTAAAATATTCTGATTGGAAAATAAAATGCAGCATTGAACTCTTACCTTGTATACCATGTTGGGAATAGCCGATCTCCAACTCTTTGTGGCTTTGATATGTTCATATGAATTTATCATTACCTCAACTGCCCTGGGATATTGATGGCAAGACTGAAGCACCTGTTTAAAAAATATTTTTTAAAATTAGGATAAAAATGATCACCACCTCCCATATTGCAGTCAATCATATTTACCTGTGGTTCTGTCATTCACCAGCATGCACTTAAAATGCACTTACAATGATAACGCCACAATGTAGGGATTTCATCTTTTAACACCATCACTGGACTTTTAATTAGGCATTTGAATTAGCTGACACACATAAGAACTTAAGAAAAGCTGCAAACAACAAATATATTTTAGCAGCTAGGTGAAGCTAAAATGTCATGTGGACTATTTTTGTAGGAGCTCAGTTTGCGCCACAGCTTCTTGGCTTAAAAGCCAGTTCCAGATGCTAACAATAAAGAAATAATGTCCCATGCTGAGTCCTAAATGGATTTCCTATTGCTTTTCAATTGTGATCCCATGTCCTTTTTTCACAACTGAGTTTTTAATAGTTCTCTGAGTTTACCATACCTATTCCTCTTAGAAATTTAAACAGTTTAATTAAATCTCCTTTCAATCTCCTTTGTTCAAGATACTAATGGGATTTAATTTCTTTTCCTTGTCTATTTATGACAACTCTCAGACTCTCAGACTCTCAACTCTCAGATTGTTGCTCTTCTTTGAGTAACTTTTTCAAATACCCTTTTTGTGGAATCGTGATGAAAAATTAAAATGTTCTGAATGGAGTTCCACTGTGTTGTAAAACATAACTCTTAATTTTTTTAAATTTCACACTTTATATTATATACGGTACGTGAGCATCCAGTTTAGTTTTCTATTGCTTCCCAACAATGTCTTACTAGAAGAATCACACAACAGCCTTTCTGATTTTATTCTTAATTTTTCTATTATTCTATTTGTACACTATTTTCCTATACTTGATTTTATTTGTTTTGGGATTATTTTTTTGCATCGCTAATCTTATGTTTTTGAAGTCTGACCATCATTATTCAATTGACTCTACTTCTGTCTTTTCCCAGCCCATTGCTTGTAAACTCTGCCTCATTGCTTCATATCCTGTTCCACTGAAATTATTAATTTAATTTTATACTACTGTATAAGATGATGTGATATGATGTTGCCATATTATGGTTAAAATTTCCATATGGTTCTACTACATCTGTTTTCTTAATTTGTTTTGTGATGTTTATCCATTTTAACTGTATCAGTTTCCGATTCTGAAATTATATCTCCTATCAGAATATCCCAATTTAAGTGTGGAAAATTGCAGTCTCCCTGTAATACATCATCACCTTGCTTGATCTCATTATACAGGAAGCTATCTGTGCTTATATGTGCATTAGGTGTTCACTAGCACACACCAATTGGATTATTAAACCCTTTATAGTTTCTTATTTCCATCTTTTCCCATATGACTTCCAAATTGTCCGTGCTTTCTGTATGTAATCGTCTGTTCTGTAGGAGTAGTTTTTGATAGTGTCCCATTACAACACCTCTTCAACTGAGCGTGTCCTCTCAGAAATGTACAATCAATTAATTAATTATTTTGTTTTGTTATAAAACCTTTCATCCTCCCCTAGGCTTGTTTCAGGTATAACTATACTTTCACAGTTATGTGCTAACTGTGTTAACTAACCTCTTTGTCATACATTTTATTCCCTATGAATGCAATGCTTCTAGGATGAAGGTACAGGGTTTTAGAATTGGATGTGTTATTTAAATTTAATCCCAGTGTTGTCCTGAGCTTTCCAGATCCCACATGAATTAGCCTATTGTGTCTCCCAGTTTCTTATTTTAAATATACTCTACACACGTTTGCCCAGCATATTGGTGCTCCTCTGGAGGATTAACAACTCATCCTGCTTGTACTGGTCCCATTATTTCCCATGAAGGACAACCAGTGCTTCACAAATGTTTTTATGTATCTTTAGAACATAAAAAATACTGCATTAAATAGCAAGAATGACTTTTACTAAATGATATTGAAGACATTTTTGTTTTGTGTCACATTTGCACCTTGTGGAACTGAGGTGGGTATATTCTCGCAGCTCCGTGGTTTAACAGGAGCTGGTAGCAGACTTCAGGCACCCCTGCAGGACGCACAGACGTCACTTTTAGTAGATATTGTAATGGAGCACATCCATTTATATCCATTATTCTGGTGTTTGCCCCTGCCTCTAGCAGCATCTGCATAAGGATGTGATCACAGTTCCAGGCAGCCTTATGAAGAGCAGTTTTGAAGTCTTCTTCTTGCAGATTGACGTTGGCCTTGTAGTCCAGCAGCATGCGGCAGACCAGGTGATGATCTGAGCTGTACTCCTGCTCCTTGTAGTTGAGAGCCCAGAATGCTGCCGTGATCAGGGGCGTCTCCATGTGAGCATTGACACTGTCCACTTGTGCACCATGGGCAATGTACAGAGCAGTGAGCTCTGGTATCCCAAACCGCGCGGCCGTGTGCAAGGGGGTGTCCTCATCCACATTGTCACTGTGTCTGTCCAGGTTCGCTCCTGTCAAAGAAGGAATACACAGCAGGACACTTGGGGCAGAACTGGGTTTCTAGAGAGAAAAGGTGAAAGTGAAAGTTCATGACCACATCAGGTTGGCCACAAGTGAGAGCAGCTTATTGGGCTCATTGTGCTCATTCAAGCCTGTTTTTCTGTAATTAGTATTGGATTCACTGAGAATAAATGGTATTTAAATCAGACGTTCAGAAGGAAGGTTAGGTCCTAACCTTTGCTGTGTTGTAGATTTATTTCATAATGACCCCATAATGACAAAGTGAAAACATGTTTTAGGAATTTTTGTAAATTTATTAAAAATAAAAAACTGAAATCTCCAATTTACATAAGTATTCAGACCCTTTATTCAGTACTTTGTAGGACCGCCTTTAGCAGTGATTACAGCTGCGAGTCTACTTCGGTACGCTTCTACCAGCTTTGCACACCTGGATTTGGGCAGTTTCTCCCATTCTTCCTTGCAGATTCTCTCAAGCTCTGTCAGATTGAATGGGGAGCGTCGGTGAACTGCAATCTTCAGGTCTCTCCACAGATTTTCTATGTGGTTCAAGTCCGGGTTTTGTCTGGGCCACTCAAGAACATTCAGAGACTTGTTCCGAAGCCACTCCAGCGTTGTCTTGGCTGTGTGCTTGGGATCGTTGTCATGCTGAAAGGTGACTCTTTGCCCTAGTCCAAGGTTGTGTGCACTCTGGAGCAGGTTTTCTTCAAGGACCTCTCTGTATTTGGCTCCATTCATCTTTCACTCAATCCTGACCAGTTTCCCAGTCCCTGCCGCTGAGAAGCATCCCCACAGCATGATGCTGCCACCACCATGCTTCACCATATGGCTGGTATTAGCCAGGTGATGAATGGTACCTGGTTTTCGCCAGACATGGCATTTGGCATTCAGTCCAAAGATTTCAATGTTTGTCTCATCAGACCAGAGAATCTTTCTCCTCATGCTCTCAGTCCTTTAAATGCCATTTGGCAGACTCTAGGCGGGCTGTCGTATGCCTTTTACTCAGGAGTGGCTTCTGTCTAGCCACTCTACCACAGAGACCTAATTGATGGAGTGCTGCAGAGATGGTTGTCCTCCTGGCAGGTTCTCCCATCTTTACACAGGAACTCTGAAGCTCTGTTAGAGAGGCCATTGGGTTCTTGGTCATCTCCCTGACCAAGGCCCTTCTTGCCCGAGTACCCAATTTGGCCGGACAGCCAGCTCTAGGAAGAGTTTTGGTGGTTCCAAAAGTCTTCTATTTGACAATGATGGAGGCAACTGTGCTCTTGGGAACCTTCAATGCATAGCTAAATTTTTATACCCTTTTCGAGATCTATGCATTGAAACAATCCTATCTCAGAGGTCTACAGAGAGTTCCTTGGATTTCATGGCTTGGTTTTTACTTGGGACCTTATAAAGACAGCTGTATGCCTTTCTAAATCATGTTCAATCAAGTAATTTTGCCACAGGTTGACTACAATCAAATTCTAGAGACATCTCAAAGATGATCAAAAGAAATAGGATGCATCTGAACTCAAAAAACGTGTTCTCAATTTGTCATTATAGGGTATTGTGTGTCGATTGATGGCAAAGAAGAATCAGTTCAATCCATTTTGAAATAAATCTACAACCACAACAAAGTGCGGAAAAAGTGGAGGGCTCTGAATACTTTCTGAAGGCACTGTATATACAGTAAGTCTCACAGTCAGGGTTTCATTCCTATGTTTCTCGCATCCCCACCCTCTCCCATGGAATGTACATCCTTGCAGCAGCTCCCTAGCTCATTCCTCAAGAGAAAGAGGGTTGGGCAGCCTGTCCAGCTTCGGACAGGCTGCCATTCCCTCAGCTAGGCAAGTCACAACAAATACTGTATACATATCTGTCTGTCACAGTTAACATCCCTCCTCTAGAGGGCACTCCTACCTCTTTCTGTTATGGATTTTAGTTCAATTATTTCCTGGTGTGACTTGTTTATGTTTTGGCTTAATAAGCCTAGCGTCTCCGTAGCTCCTGGCTCAGCTTTGGAAGACGGACGTCTGAAGGCCCGCCTACCACCCAGGTGTCCTGATCTTTGAGCCCTGGGCTTGGAGTGCCTGGTCCCATGATGCTTTAATCTCTCTGTGTTTCTGGTCTTGGTTCAAACGATTTAATCATCGTTGTCTCGGGTGGATCTCCTGGATCATGGAATACGGACTGTGCCCTGACTATCCACTTTTGGACCTGCCTGGACTTGGTTGCCCTGGCTTTTCCCCGTGCACCGGATCACTAAATTCACTGCTCACTGTCTGTCATCACTGAATAAACCTCTTTCCCTGAAGTCCGTCTCCTGCCTCTTCCGGACTAAACCGTCACTCATAGTGTCTTTACTGCACACTCCACGGGAGGCCGACCCAACTCCCATGACACTGTCTCTCTGCCGCATTCATTAGCATCTAACAAAACTACAGAAAGCATATATACAGTATGTATGGATGATAAAATGTATACTGTAAGTCCTGATTATAAAACTCTTGGGTGTATAGTTTTTGTACCACATTCCCTTCTGTTGAACAAAACCTATTTGCATTAATCCATACATACAATACAGTGTGTGCTTACCTTTCAGAATGAGCTGCTTGGCACAGTCCACTGATTCTTTCGTAATGCAGTAATGCAGTGGTGTGTGCCCGCTCAGCGAAACACTGTTGACTTTCGCTCCATGATGTAATAGAAGAGAAACGCTGTCGCTGTCAGAAACCTCACAGGCAACATGCAGAGGTGTCTTCCCATTAGGTTTTCTGCTGATTGAGGCTTTGTACTCCAGAAGGACCAAGGCAGTCTCCACATAACCATACATCACACAGATGTGAAGGCCTGTTGCCCAGGAGGACTCCAGTTTGTAACCGGGCAACCAGTAACCTACCAGCAAAAATAAGATTTAAAAAAAAAGATTAATTTACCAAACAAAATACAGATGTCTTCATTTATCCCTCATTCCTTACAACAGATTCAACTTTTCTTGACCAGAGCACTGGAGTCAGATTTTACTTCAACAGTGTCTAGGAGTCTGTTTCGAAAAGCTAAAAGTTTATCTGTACAGGGATCTGCATTTTACCAACTGTTTTCTCTCAACTAAAAACATTTTGTACAACGAGCAACATTGAATAACACATTTTCTAACTACTCCATAAATATTTTTTCTGCTGCAACTACATTTCCCATCTAAAATATATAACATTTTGTAACCCATTCACGACAGTATAATTAAGTTTACAAGAAGAGCTACCATTTTTTATCTATGTGGTGAAAGCTCTTTTGTGCCCATAAAACTGGAAAGACGTCTCTTAATGTGTATAACAGGTTAAAATCTGCAGGGTTTGAGACTTGTAATCTGAGGTTACGTGTTTCAGAAAGATCCAGTGCTTTCTCTAGAGGTCAGAAGAGAGGCCCTTCAGTGGTTAACTGTGCAAAGCAGATCTTTTCTAATGTTCAGTCTTGATGGAATGTGCAGGATATGATAAAAGACCCACTTTTTATCAGAGCTGTCCATTTTGCTTTAATATCTAAGAAATAAGCACAGTTACACGTTCCATCATATTGTATGTTTTACAATTACGATTTTACAAATACAATGTAGCATTTAACCAAGAATGTGATTTTAAATCATCTCTGCAACCCAGTTTAGTCATATCACACTTTCTTTGTCAGAACTTGGCTAAATTCTCTCCTTTTGAGCATAAAATGCAAGTGCCTCATACGGTGTTGCTTTCTCCATACCTTGCTTATATGATGCCAAAATCATGTTTCTGTCTTCGACTTCAAACACAGTGTCGACATCTATGTTTGTAGTGTGCAAGATATGCCTCACTTGCTCGAAATCATTATGTTGCAAAGCCTGCAGAAACTTGTCTTTCAGACTTTTCACAGCTTCAGATCTGGCTGTGCGCTCCTCCATTGTTTATCCCTAAGCATTAAACCTTTGAGACAGTTTTCAAGAACGTACTACAGACCGGGAGAAAAACTGTAATATAATCGCTGCAAAGGCAGGGGAGACTATGCTATTTATAGAGAGCGTGCATAACTTGACTGCCATGTATCCAGGCTGGAGATCAGTTCTATGTGTGGATCTTTACGTATTCAACTTAGTTAATGCTTTAATGCTGTTATTCTTCTTCTTAATTACCTTAACAGACACCCTTAATAAGAGTGACTTATAATACATATATGAAATACTTTGCTGCAAGTTTTGATTTGAAATTAAAAAGAAAAGGGATTTTGTAAAATATGAGTACACATTACTCATCGTTTTGAAGTCATTAATAACTCACAATAACCCTGAGTAAATCTCAACTCCTTTTTAGATACATTTAGAATCACAAATTATATGATGTACCCAAGCACTTGAGATGTGACATTTGCGTTTTGTCATGTCTCAGTTCACAGCGATCAGCCCTACAACTTTACGTCAGGGAGAAGAAGGATGCTTCCAGGGGGTTGAGGTAGCGTGGAACAATCTACCCAGCCAACACCCTGGCTGATTTCAAGTAACAGCTGGATGAGACCAATTCATTATAATTAATTTTATTACTTATAATTAAATAAACACCAAACAGACTAGATGTGCCAAATGGCCTCCTCTTCTTTGGAACAGTTCTTATGCTCTCCTCCAACCTGCCCTCTTTCAACCTATCCATCTTGTAAGACATCACAGGTATCAGTCTGTGAGGGCCAAGAGAGCCCCAGCTGATCCCACACAGCCTTCAGCAGTGTCCAGCCGATTGCCTCAGAGGGTTTAGTCTGGGGTTCGATTCCAGACCTGGGGTGCCATCTGAATGGAGTTTGTACTGTATGTTCTCCCCATGTTTGTGTGGGTTTTCCCCAGGTACTAGGATATCCTCTCATAGTCCAAAGCCATACTTGTCACGGATGCTGGGGGCTAGCCGTGGAGAGAGACCGGCGAGACAGGAGGACCCCATGCGTAGCGGCAGGAACGGAGCAGACACGGGGGTTCGGTCCGGCCTCAAGGTATCGGGCGGAGTCGAAACGAGATATAAGCCCTCAGGTAGCAGACGTGGGGCGACCTGGTGAGGCGAGCCTCTCGACAACCGATCCCAATGCCGAGCGAGGAGGATAGGGAGACCCGGAAATATAAAGCCCCAGACAACAAGACACAGCGGAAGAACAAGTAAAGCACAGGGAAACCAGGAACAGGACAGAGAAGCAGCGCCCTCTAGATGCAGAGGGCGTGACAATACTGGTACAGTAGGTTAACTGGCTTATGGGAAAATCGACCCTGGCGTGAGAGTGTGTGTATTCCCTGCGATGGACTGGCCAGGGTGTATCCTGCCTTGCACCCATTACTTGCAGGATAGGCTCTGGCTGCCCCATGAGCCTGTACTGGAAAAAAAACTGTTAGTAAATCCATGGATGCTTCATTATTTTTAACCGTTCTGTGATATGTTTGTCACGTGATTTTTAATTCTGTATTACTGAATACATACAGTAGTACTATATAGAATTTTTAATTACATATAGTTACTTACTCTTATTCTGCTGAAAGCAGAATAAATACACTGAAGATACCAGAGCAAGTAAAGGTGTGAAGTAAAGTAAATTCCATTCTGAAAAATAGAAAGGAGAAACACAATGTTTCATCTGCTGAGTTTGAAAAGGGGACCCAGTGAAAGTGAGCAATATCTTCAAAGGCATTGACCAAGGTGAGGGAAAGAGACACAGCATTTCGGCTGTGGAGCGCCCTTCCCTATCTCCCAGAGCCAGACACCACCGGCTCCGTTATCACAAGGACCCAGGCTGACTTTGGGCGTCAGCTAGAAGGACCTCTAATCAGACGCATGTCTGCTCAGTTCCTCCACCCTGCACAGGAGCTGCAACCCTTTCCTACCCCCCAAAAAAAAATGTTTTTTTTTTGTGCAAAAGTGGCAACCCTAAGTTAAGGACTAAACGAAAAAAGTACAGAAGCAAACAAATACTAAAGTATCGTGAGTACAGAACTATCAGAAAGGTTGCTCTTCCTGACACAGCGAAAGACGTTTGGCAATGACCCTTTCCCACACATCTGTATTTGAGAGTGTTCTGACCTTCTCCATCACTGTCTGGTATGGGAACACCTCAGCCCAGGACACGTAGCAGCTAGAGAGAGTAGTGAACTGTATATTGCCCCCTGGGCTGCAGGAGGCCACCTTCCCTCTGTGTACTCACTCACTGCTCTAGTCTGCCCCCTCTCACCCTGTCCTCCTCTCTGGCAGGGGCTAGCTCTGTCAAGACAGGGGCTGCTAGGTTCTGAAACAGCCCCTACCCATGGCTCAGTGTTATTCTCTCCCGGTTATTTATTTTATTACTGGTGTGTGTCTGTCTACTGTATATCTGGCGTGTGGATGCTGTCTATTATTGGCTTTGTGTTGTTTAAGAAGTCCGGGTAGGTGGCTGCGTCAAAGGAACAGGGAAAGGTTTATTCCATGCTCAAAGGAAAAGAAGAGACACGATCTTCACGTTGTCATCTTCTTCTTCCCACCATGTTTGTATTGTGTGTCTTTTGATTGCATGAGCTCATTAACACAGATTTACTAGTTGTTAAGGGCTATAAGGTATTGAGCCTGAACCTGAACCTGAACTTGAATTCGAACTTGAATCGGAAATGATCACACGCTTCGAACTCTCCCTCCGGCCAATGCGCTTCCAGCACACCGTATTTAGCCCGCCCCCTAGCCAATGGGCTTTCGGAAATGTCGGATTGAAGGTTGACCGTGCTCGCAATCTGATTGGTCCAAAGTTGGTGCGCAGTATTCCGACTTTAATTGCGAGACAGAGTTTGACAGTGCGCGTCCAATACAGCATGGGGAAGATTTTAATTGTAACAGCTATTGCTGGTGTCCTCTTAGCTTTTCTGGGAGAAAGATACATGACGTTGAGGTACGTTGGGTTCTTATGGGGGAGCTGCGTTTAACGTTTAAACGGTGTAACAACTACTGTAAGTGAATGTCTTCTCCAGATACACTACGCATTGTTCCATTTAGCAGGGTGATAATTCTTTAGTGCAACAACCGACTAGTCCGCTTCTCCTTTTTGAGCATTGGATTTAAATCATGAATTCTTTACAGTTTATTATCTCACAGGAGTGGTTCTTGTTTGAAAGCTAATAAAGAGTTTCTTAAAGAACATGCTGTGGATGGAAAAAAAAAATTGTACAAATTTCTATTAAAAAAAAGATTTAGAAGTAATTTGCCTGACGTGAGTGAAATGAAATGCTTTATCATAATATTAACTTACTCTCACATGACCTTGAAACACGAGACAGAAAAGGTACTGCCGATTTCATTACACGGAAATCTGACAATAATGCATCTATTGTCAGTCAGGCTCTTATTTCTGTAAAAGGTTGCTGCAAAGCCGGAGCCTATTCCAGAGACATGGCGCAACCTGGACAGATAGCGAGTTCATCGCAGGGCACACCTGCACAAACTGAGTTTAATCTAGCCAGGAGACACCAGTTAATCTACTGTATGACCTGGCACCCCAGAGCGACTGTCATCTTGTATTCTACGTTTTGTTATTAATGAACTGAACCGCTCTGTAGACTTGTCGAAAAACTAGTTGCAAACGAATAAGACACTTTAAAAAAACATTTAAAAAACACAACAGACTTTGTGGTTTAATCGAGTGCGCATTTGAGCTACAGTATGAGCGTTGTTCGCAAATGAAACCCCAGAGGCAGTTAGTTTCCCCTTCTCTTATCTGTCCGTAGCGCTAGTTTATAAGTGTGCATGTGTTAATCAGCTGTGAACCGTAAAGCAAGCCGTTATCGAATTTGCTTTTCCCGTGAACAATATCATTTTGACAGGACCTCATTCCTTTTAAACCTGTGGTGGACTAATTTACCAGGTGCTGTTTGGGTGGAGTCTGTGCGTTCTCCCCGTGTTTGTGTGGGTTTCTTCTGTGTGCTTAGTTTCCTTCCCACAGTCTGGAAAAACTGGCCCTGGTGTGAGCGTGTGTGTCTCTTGTGCCCTGTGATGGACTGGTGTCCCATCTAGGGTGTATCCTGTCTTGTGCCCGTTGCTTACTGGGATAGACTCTGGACCCCAAGAGGCCATGTACTGTATGTATTGGATAAAGGGGTTAGAAAATGGATGATTGTATAGTATTTAATTAAGTGTAGCAAGTACAGTAAAGAGCTGGGTAGCAACTACAGTATGGGATCATCCCCATTTAGTAAACTATTTTGGACCGCTGACATTGACCTTGTTTTAATCTGTGTGCCTATCTACTGTGCTATGGTTGACTTCATCGTGCCTTTGTGAAACTGAGTGTAACACATTACAGCCTGGATTGTGCCAGTCTTTCAAACTCTATTAAGAAGCTCACTTTTATGTTTTACTGCATATTGAACTATAATGAGGAGTTGTGTAGGGATGGTAAATCGTAGAGGTAAATAACTGACATCCATTGATCAGTTATCATGATGGGTAGCCACTTGTTTGTAACTTTTGCTCCTGAATGTTCCTTTGTAGGACAAAGTTGATGGCTTCCAGAGATATCATCTCAAATCACCTTCCAAACTGTGTCTACATTAAAGGCCTTGGTGAGTGTTAGTATTTAGCACAACACAACATACAGTACTGAAATATTAAAAGAGCCAAAGTCCTTTGAATTTTAAGAAAGACAATGTTTGTTAGAACCAGTGATGATAGTTTAGAATTGTTAGTTTAGCTCAGTTTTAGGAAGTTTGGAAAGATTTGTACAATACTCCTCACGTGTCTATTGCTGTTATCAGAGATGTGTTATGTGTCTATTCAAGTATAAAATATGGCAAGATTTAAAATAATTTTTACACCTGCTTCCAGTGTACTTTTACATTTAATGTGGGTCGATCCTTCTGATGCTTCTTAAACTTCCTCAAATTCTTCTTCTGCAGCTCAGTGAACCAAACAGCAGGGCTGAGTCCTCTGTTTCCATCTAACATTGCTGTGGCTTTGTGAGCTGCTTACAATAAAAGGAAAACCGATATTAATCTGATAATTAGCAAACAGGAACAACACCTCTAAGGCTGTGTCAGTTAAAAACAAAAGATGTTGAGACTTTTTAAATTAGCAATTCAATATTCATACCCAGTTCTGAAACAAATGTGGCACTCATGTGCAGAATTGTCATATACCGTACAGTACCTTTTTTGCATGCTTCATGCTGTATACTGTACATCATACTAGATGCAGATAGGATTCAGATGTTCAAAGGTCACACACATTGTTATTAAATGGATCAGTCACTAAACAGTAGGATGATGAGCTGCAAGAGTAGCTGTGATACCTTGCAGAAGTATTCCTCACCTTTTTTTGTCACGTTTTGTTAAATTACAAATGGCGTGCTCACATTTTATAAAGTGAACGAAATCAAAACATGAATGATCAGACTGAACCTTTTTATGGCTGAGAGAAGTTAAATGTCACCAAAAACTGAAAAGAAAAATAAAAAGCTCAAATATTTCTGATTGCATAAGTATTCACCACCCTGTGTCAATATTTGTTAGAAGTACCTTTGGCAGCAATTAGAGCTGTGAGTCTTTTCAGATAAATCGCTTCCAGATTTGCACATTGGGATGTTGCAATTCTATCCTGTTCTCTTTGCAAACTTGCTTAAGCCCTGTTGAGTTGGTTAGAGGTCATTGACAGGCAGCAAGTTAGCAATAGATTTTCAAGTGGGACTTTGACTGGGCCACTCAAACACAATCATTTTCTTAATCCTAAAACACTCCAGTGTGGCTTTGACCTGCTGCTTTGGTTGATTGTCCCACTGAAAACTGAGGTTTCATCGTCGTTTAACATCTTTAGCAGACTAAAGCAGGTTTTCCTCTAAGACTTGCCTGTATTTGGCTCCATCCATTTTCCCCTGAGTCTTGACAAGCTTCCCAGATCCTGCTGGTGAGAAGCAGCTCCATAACATGAAGCTGCCACTGCTGTGGTTGACAGTAGGGATATTGTTGACTGAGAGCTGTTGGGGTTGTGCTAACTTGAATGTGTTGCATTTAGACCAAAAAATTCTGACTTTGTCTTGTCTGACAAAGACAAGACCCATTGATGCATCACTTAAATGCTTTGCTGCCATCTCATTGTGGGGTGCGAGATGAGCCTTTTCTATGGCTTTTTAATGCAATGAGCCTTTCCATTTGGCAGAGATTCCTCTTTGTCACTCAGCTTTGACTCATGGACACTTTTCCCCCATCTCAGCCATGTTGAACTCTGTAGCCCTTTCAAAGTCGCTGTTGGTGTTGCAGTTGCTTCCCTAACCAGTTTCTCTGTTGCCCGGGTGCTCAGTTTGGAAGGACTGCATCAGCTGCGCAGCGTCCGGGTGGTATGATTCACTTTTCACTTCTAAATGATCAGTTTTACTGTGTTAAAAAGAGATGTTCAATATCTATGAATGAAGGCACATAATAGGAAAAAAAAAACATGGTTTAGCTTTGTAACCTCTGTTTCCCTTATTATTTTGGTCACTTTCACAAGATAAATCTTGGATCATAATGTAAATTACAGTCTGCAATAATAGAAACATTCTTTTAACTATACTGTAAAGAGTGTAACCCAGTTAAAAACCCAATGTACTTTTCACATAATGTACGTATTTAAACAGCGTATACAGGTGAGATGGAAGGGGTAGCCTCTTCAAGGGGTAGTTCAGGTTGACAATTTTTTTTATGACAAATTGTACTCCAGAATACGTTTAAGCAGCAGTGTCCAGCAGTCTCCTGGAGAAGAGTGATATGCAGTCCAGTCCTTACTGTAGCTTAACTATGATTAACATCATCTGGTTGCAGTACTGTACGTTTAGTATTAATTCAGGGCAGTGGTTAATTGGTTGTGTGTCTTGCAAGGGAAACAGAGTCTTTACTTTCTGTACACAGTACTGGCCATAAAATACCCTTTATTTTTAAGAATTACATGGAAATGATTCCATGTTAAGGTTGTTCCAAGTTAAGGCTGTAGGTGTCCCACAGATAACTGTGAAAACCAAATACAATTTACAATATAATATAATATAATATAAATACATGAACCACAGCACATTTAATTTCATCCTGCTGAAGAGCTGTTTGCTTGCTGAAAGAAATCATTAGTTTGCACTTGTTAGCTCCTTGTTCTTCAGTACAGTATTGTTGGTTTCTGACACTAACCTGCATGTTCACTCTTGCTGTAACGGAGGAATACCTCCATCCATTTTCTAACCCCTTCTTCCAGTTCAGGGTTGTAAAAGAGCCAGAGCCCGTTCCGGCAAGGGACAGTTGGCACAAGGCTAAGTACACCCTGGGCAGGACGCCAGTCTATCACGGGCATACTCAGACACAAAGACAGACACACCCACAGTTTCCCAGAAGCTGGTTAGCCTACCAGTATGTATGGTAGGAAACCAGATTACCTGGAGGAGACCCATGCAAACACAGGGAGAACATCCAAACTCCATGCAGATACTGTAGCATCCCAGGAATTGAATTGCTGTGAGGCAGCAATGCTTAACACTGCATGGGGAAATATATTATATTTACACAGTAATTGAGGTTAACAAAGAACAAAAGTTATGCTTACTATGCAATTTAGTGGTACAGTACATACTGTATACATATTACACAGGATAAATGAAATGGACATGGTTTGGTCCTACAGAATATTATGTAGTGCAATTGGTTTACTCACACAACAGCTAAGTGGAGTACAGTACATAGTATTTAAAGTTAGGGTATGATGTTTTCAGGGAAAAAAAACACAGCAGGACTGATATGACTGAGAATTTGTAAAAGTTCTTTCCTCGTTTTATAATTTTCCTTGTTTTATAATGGCCACTTCTTTTAAGCTATATTCATAAGAACCATGTAGATGAAGTATTTACTATACATACAGTATTTGTATAAAATGTCATGTGTTATGTTCCTTTTCTGAATAGAGCTGTTTTAATTTCCTTTTTTTTCTTTATGCAAAGAATATGGATCTGAAGATATCACCATACTCCCAGGCGGACTGGCTCTTATAAGCTCCGTAAGCCTTTGCGTTTACAGTTTAGGCATGTTTTCTGTTGTTTAGTATTTCTTACAAATAACCAACTTTGGCTTCTGACAGATGTCTGAAATCTAGATTGTTTTAAAATATTTTTCATGTTTTTTGTCAACCTAAGAAGTGAAGCATTTTAGATTTTATATTCAAATTCTTAGAAAGGAAACTAGTGTATTCACTTTTTTTCTACAAAATACTGTATATGGGATAGGTCAGGCCAAATTTTGCATTGTTGCAGATAAAATGTTTCACAGTCTATACTGTAGTTTCAGATAGGTGAGTTCTTTGTTGCTTCATCAAACCTTTGTTTTAACTTGGATTTTAAAAGTAAATTTAGACATTTTCCGTATGTATTTGATCTATATTATCTCTTCACCTTTAGTCCTAGTGAACGTTTAATATTGTGATTGAGTCATAATACCAAAGACATCCTAGCCTGTTAAATCTCATTTTAAACTGCTAATAGATCTTGTGTTTCTTGGAATGATCTAGGGTTTGAAATATCCTAACCTCAAAAGGTTTTCTGATGATCCGGGAAAGATCTATGCTTTGAATTTGGAGGAAGGGAATCTTAAACCTGTGGAGCTGAGAATAAGTCGAGGATTTGATCTGGATTCCTTTTTCCCACATGGAATCAGCACGTTTATTGATGAAAAAGGTAGAGTTGGATAGATTGATTAAAAAAAAAAAGAGTGATCAGTGCTCTAATGTTGTTCTCGCAGGGTGTGGGTAACATTGCTGTCTGTTCTTGTAAGGAATACTTTGCTACTGGGTTCAAGAAAGAGGGGATCCTGGGTTGTTTAGTTCCCAAACATGTTGCTGATTGTCTTTTAGCAACACAGCATTTTGTAAGTAATTTAAGTCTCCAGCTTTTGACTAGAGAGAAAGCTAGCACGTCCTGGGCAGCTGTTGGAATAAACTCAAACGGGGGGGGGGGGGGCTGTGTCAGTGTGTCCGTTGCCAAGGAACGAGAAAAGGTTCATTCCACGCCGAAAAATAGAAAGGAGAAACACAAAGTTTCAGCTGCCGAGGCTCTTCAGGTGTGAGGGGGAGAGAGTAAGGTGACTGGCTTTTAAA
Source organism: Atractosteus spatula (assembly GCF_055471065.1). NCBI lineage: Eukaryota > Metazoa > Chordata > Actinopteri > Semionotiformes > Lepisosteidae > Atractosteus > Atractosteus spatula. The sequence continues at coordinate 42,941,626 of NC_142717.1, read as the reverse complement.
GCTCAGGAGAAGAAAGGACAGACTACTGTAGGTGAAACTGGGCTCACAGATGAGAAACCGTGTCCACACAACAGCGAACTGGAAGGGCTGGGGGAGACTTAACCGTTTTGATATTTTTAATTTTTTGGTTATTTGTAGAACTTGCATGTTCTGTATTACCTAGTGGCTGTAAATTTCTGAATCTCCAGATCAGACAGTGTACCTCTTTGTGGTAAACCACCCTAACTTCAAAAGCACAGTGGAGATCTTCCGATTTGTTGAAGAGGACAGCTCCCTGACTCATCTGAAAACTGTTGAGCACGAACTGCTTCACAGGTATGCTTATATCTGCCTTGAGTTTCATCATAATGATATTGATTAGAAATTGTTCTGTGCAAGTAGTGTAACATTATTCTAGTGTTGAAAAACAATCACTGAATTTATCGAATGCACATAAAATCACATGCAGAGATATGGTCTCCAGACTGGCATCCCGTCCAGAGTGTTCTGTCTTGTTCCCATTTCTTGCGGGGATAGACACTGGCTCCCCCGTAACTCTGAATTGGATAATAAGTGGTTAGAATATGTATGAATGGGTATGGTTTCCAGAATAACCTGTCATTTGTTCCATTTCATAAACTAATATTAAAATGGCTTAAGGCAGAGATAAAGCATCAAAATATTATGGAATTTTATTGCAGTTTTCCTGCACTAATGTTTAGAACAAAGATAGCAGAGCTTGCCGACTTAAATAAGCTGTCATACTTTAATCAGTGTAATCATTTCAGTATGATATTATTATAGTCTTTAGGTACGGTTTCTCTGAGTGCTGTGCCTTCTAAAATGCATGCAGGCTAGGTCAGAGTACTCCCCTTGATCTCTCCATCCAGGAAAGGTCTTTTGTTTTCCATGAGAAAGGGTGAAGGGCTCTTAGCTTCCCATCTCTGAGGGCTGCCTCTCGTGGTCGCACACACTGTAACACGAACAGAGCTTGGTTCCACGTGGGAAAGTAGGAAGAAGAGAAATCCCAATGTTTTTCTTGGAAGCCTGCTTCAGGTGTGTGGGAGGGAAAAGCAGGGAGCAGGAATGTAAAAGGAAAGTGTGTGTAAGAAGGACACCGGGGGTGAGAGAGCATCTGAAAAAATGGAAATCTGGGAGATAAATTCCAGGGGAAATGTGAAAGTCCAACGTCTTGAATGGAGAGATTAAAGAATTGAAATCCTTTTCCCCTAGCACCTGAAGAAGGCTCTTCAGCCAAAACTGTGTGTTCTTTCTTTCTATATTGTATATGGAATTCTCATCTACTTGTTCCTTTGAAGTTCGTACAGTACACTGGCTCGGCTCTCAACTCCGATCTCTTCACACATAGTACTGTATATCACTACTAATGTTGCTGTGTAACTCATAGCACCACCCTTACTACTGTCCTTCAGCACAGTAGTAACCCTCAGCACAGAGGGTTCAGCACAGTAGCAGTAGTTTCTTATCTCTGTCACACTATCTACTAATCTCAGCTTCATGTTTTGGAAAACGATGATATCAATAGTAAAGTCTTCACCCCAGATAGGAAGACTAAAGGAAAATGACTAAAAGATTTTTTCTTACACTACATGACACTTTCCTGCACTACATGCCAGTGGGTTAGAATCTAGATTTTTTTTTCAAGGTAGCAAAATGAGTGTCGTATTTGGAAATTGAAAACATGCTCATAATTTCACTTTTGCATAAAATAAAATTAAAATCAAACAATCATTATAGGCAATAAAATGCAACATATGTTACTGTTAACTCCTTTGTAGTATGTAATGCCTCTGTCGATTTAATGTGCAGTATTTAAACATTCATTATCTGTTCTTGTTTCCTGTCTTTTATTAGTGTGAATGACATTGTGGCAGTTGGACCAGAAAGCTTTTATGCGACTAATGACCACTACTTCACACAAAGTGTTCTGTACTCTCTGGAGTACATTATTGGCTTAGCCTTGTGCAATGTAGTGTATTACAGCCCTGAAGAAGTGAGGGAAGCAGCTGCAGGGTTTTACTCTGCAAATGGAATAAACATCTCTCCTGATAAAAAGTAAGTCACACAATAAAGTCTGCACTTGTTTTTAGCACCAAGAATGTCTGAAAGCATGTACTGTACAGTAAGAGATGTTTACCTTGTGTATACAGTATGGAATTAATAACAGAAGTCTGATTGGGATAACAATAGCCAAGTTCAATCAGCTGTCACTAATTGTTCATCATTCCTGATGTCATTTCCTCACAGACAATAGAAATACTGTACAGAAGACCTTGTTCTCCCTCTTATTCATGTTTTTGCATCCCAGCTCCACCCCATCTCCACCTTTAGAGCTGCTCCTTGGTCACTCCTCATTCTGCCTGTCCTCTGGCCAGGAGGTCAGCCCTCAGTCAAGCGGGAGACCAAAACACTCAATTAACCTTTCAATAAGATTAAGATGTTTATGCAGTATCTTACATTTGCTCCCTTGGGGATGAATGACTTATTTTGGATTGAAATGACATAATTCTTTGGTGTTGTTATTCAAGGTGAAATACACATTATTAGTTAAAACAAGTACACAGATGTCTTTGTCTGCATTTCAGAATAAAGGTTAAGGATTACAAAATTACACAAGCGTGTGCAATTAAGTGTTAACCTGATCAAAATCACTGTTTTTGAAACCTGATTTTTCCATGGGTAAATCTTTTGCTTTACTGTAAGCACTTAGTTGAACAGTTAGTCAGTTTGTCCAACTGAAACCCCAAACCAACACAACCAATAAAGTTGTTGTGTTTTAATTTCATTTCAGGCACCTTTATGTGGCGGATATTTTAGGCCACGTTATTCATGTATTGGAAATACAAGAAAACATGACTTTGGTGCCTCTGAAGGTAAGTTGAATCACTCTTGCAAGGAATTATAATATTGTACCTAATTATCCAGAATCAAAATCACTTATAATTCTGAATCTCAACACAGTGCTTTCTGTGGAGAATTCAAGGTGCTTCGTTTGTAGACTCTTATGATTGAGTCTATAGCTAATGTAAAGCGCTTTCTTCTTCACTAATTTGTTTTACATGTAAAATATAAACGTTAGTTCTCTCTGACTGTAGACAGTATAGATTGTAGGAATTCCTTGAAAGCCATGAAAATCCTTGTTCTAGAACAGAAATCTGGTTCCAGAACAGAAAGGACCTTTTTCTAATGTGTAAAAGGAAGTAACTGTATTCTAAATGTCATCTTACAACATCCCATGATTCTACACTTTTCATTATATATCCTAACTGCTTGTTGATCTTGTTTATTATGTACCCACATTGTTTGGTTTAGCTCGCTGGTTAATTCTCATAGACACCTAAATCCCCTTCCTTGCACAGGAACCAGCTCTGCCTTAAGAGCCAGTTGAAATTCTCTGGTTAACAGTATTAATGTATGTAACGCTATTAATTAATGTACTGCGTTTCTTAGGTTGTTGGAACGATATCAAGTTCAAGTTGAAGGATTAATTCTAAGAGCTACTAGTTCTTCTGACACTAATTCTGTACCTCTGTTATGTCAAAATTATTAAAAACCAAATTTGTTAAATAACACAGGAAGTAGATGTGGGAACATTGCCTGATAACGTAGAAGTGGACTCTGTCACTGGAGATTTGTGGCTGGGATGTCACCCTAACGCCTGGAGGCTGTCACGCGATGATCCTGAAAACCCACCTGGATCTGAGGTTAGTAGAAAGCCTGTGTAAAGACCACACCATGTGCTTTTGACATATATTACAGCACATCAAACTGCTTTGAAATATTTGAGGATATCAGTGGGCCTGGTCAATTATTTACAGCTCGTTCAGGTGACTTCATAAGAAGGTACAAAAGTCGATCTAAGACGGTGCAGAAATTGAGTTTTTCCAGAGGGAATAGGTTGGTGTTGATAGATTATTGTGGATCCAGCACAGCTTGTTTGATGGTTATTTATCTTGGGAGTAGCACTTACAGTAAGCCAACTGTTTGTTTATTTTTAAACTGTAATATATTCCTGATGTTTGAAGAAGTTTGCACTTTTTTATCTTGCAACCTGTTCCACATGGTGCAGCTTTTTTAACTTTTTTAGCAGTTTACAGATCCCTAAATTAGGGCATAATCTTATCAATACATACTGTAAGGTTTTATATGAAATTGGCCACACCCTGTTCTTATGGGACCCAAGGAGATGGATCAGATCTGAAGTAAACACAGAGTGCAATAAGTTTAATGTATAGACACCCAAGCAATGCCCAGATACATGTAGTGTGTACTTAAAAAAACCTATATTTTTCATCTTTTGTAGGTTATCCAGATTCAGAACATTCACTCAGAAAAGCCAACTGTCACCAAAGTGTACGTCGATGATGGTCATGTTATTGAGGGATCTTCAGTTGCAACTCCATACAAAGGGAAGCTGCTTATAGGAACGATGTATCAAAAGGCAATCATCTGTGACCTGAAGTAACCTGTCTATGTGCCTCAGTGTAAGCAAAGATTTAAACGTTAAAGAATGTTTGTGATGTTTGTAAATCAGATTTTACATATGCAACACAGAAATTCATTATCTTTTTCTGAAAAAATAAAAAATTTACAGAGGTGTAGGTACTGTATGTGTCCAACAGCAAAAATATTGCAGAACATGCGGACATATTCCAATGTATTGTTTTTTTGTTGTAAACACTACAGAATTGTTGTGGAGCACCTTCTGTAGTTCTGTTAAAAGCTGCAGTCTTGTGAGTGTAAGTGCATCAGGGACATTCAGGAAAGGATGGAGAGAAACCCCAGAGAGCTCCACTGCCATGTGCCACTGTCTTGAGGACATTAGACTTTCCAGTAATTCATTCTGCTCAAGTGATGCAGCCTTTTTGCTTTGAAGCTTTCAGATAACAGTGCTATAATGTATGTTCATGGTGCTTTCATCATACACCTCAGCATCGGTGTGTGTTTAATGTGATGTAAGCATGTCATATGTGCATACAGTATGCTGGGAGCACCATCTTTGATTTTTCAGTCAAGTATAAACAAATGTGCTGGACAAGAACCTGCTGGCAACTGTCTGAGGAACACAGCCTACTTTCTGCTGAAACTCTCCTGGATGGTTACCAGTGCATTTTGCAATACTGAGATAAATGTAACATTTGGAATATCACAATACCCAGCTGAGTATCTTTTTTGGCACCAAGGTTGAAGAAATTGAGTTTTTAATGAAAGTTCGGGAGGAATGAAGGCAGCCGCGCTCATTCGACACAGCTGCTGCAATTCTCACTAATCCTGACGTAAGCAACCAGTCTCCATAAATATCAAACGTCACCCTCTCCTCTTCCTCGTTCGTTTTCTGCATCCCTCCTCCACCCCCTCTCCACCTTTGCAGCTACCCCATTGGTCGCATGGGGGTCCTATCCTCCCCGTCCAACGGCCGGGAGGTTGGCCCTCAGCCAAGCGGGTTACGCCAAATCTCCACATCACAATAAACGATTCTAATTTCTCCCAAGCTTTCGGCTGCTGTCATTCCTCGTGAAAACAAGTAAACAATAAAAAGACAAAAAGTCTTTTTTATTTTCGTGTTTGCCTTGAAATAAAATGTGAGATTCTGTCATTTCTACTTGAATATCTTCTGTATTTCATTATGTTTTAGACCATTTAGATTACTTTAAACAGGAGAATAGTTTGAGATGCTATTCTGATGTAAAACAACTTTTATTTTGAATAAGCATTGGGTTTCCACCACTTGCCACAATACTGAATAAAACTTGTACGACTTCATGTCACTCTTGTGAGAGAGTTTGTCAAGTTTACAGTGTATGCCTTTCCATGTAGAATGCCAGCATCAGTAATATTTGTAGTAGTGCACAACAATGTCCACAGCTGGCAAAGCATGGTTTGGTATTTAGAGTGTCATACCAACCAGTTCCACATGGAACATAACTGTGCCTGAAAAGTGCAATACTCCAAAACACATACTGTACCTTCTTCCACAGCTTGAAGAGTGTGATTGTCTTAAAGTTCTTGGTGGTGCCTGCCTGTACTGGGAGATCAAAGCACTCAAAACAAAAGGACATTGCAAGACTCCACTTGTTACTGTCTGGACTCGCCAGAGCTCCCAGCACACTTTAGAAGGCTGTGTAGGCTGCGTAGCCGACAACAGGAGACACTCCTAATATACATTCGTGGTATCTTCATTTTTGTGTGAAGTTCAGGGTTTTGGAGATAAGAAGGTTATGCACCACACCAGCTTGCAGCCTTATACCAAAAAGGGGGTGAATGTGTATATTGTATTATGTATCTGCACTTTGCACTATGTGTATCCTTCTACAATGTCTGTGTCAGTGTCCTGTCTGTATTTTCACTGTGGACCAGGGGGAAATGATATTTCGTTCCACTGTATACTTCTATGTGGCTGGAATGACAAATAAGCGTGAACTTTAACTTGATAAGGTACGAGATCATGCTTTGGCCCGTTGGTCAGGCTTCTCCTCAAAACCCTGTCAGCTTAGAGCCATCACCCAACAGTGAATGCAGCAAAGACGAGTTTCATGGGAATGGCTCCTGTGTCCGACCCTGGAAGCGCTTTGGAGAAGAATCCAGGCCTGAAGAAAACCCACAGTGGGCAGAGTTTTCACACGCTGGCCTGTTCCAAAGATGACAGAAACTCAAGTGCAAGGCCGACCACTCTTCATTCCGTACAGCAGTTAACGGCTAATGCTGGGTGGAGAGTAAGGTAGAGTATAGATCCCGATTCAGTACAAGCAAGTCCTTTCAGCAGGAGTGACGAGAGCCAGAGTGGGGTGTGGTGACGGGGAGGTTTGTTGCACGTTGGGGGGGTTTTATTGTGTTGGACTGCTATTGCTTCTGCCTCCCTGTTGACCAGTGTTAAGATGTGCTTCAGGCCCACTATGAGGAGAGGTAGTGTAAAAGGGAAAATTGTTCCAGTTCTAGTTCAGTTCTCGCAGGTTTACAGTGTAGGTGGTGACACCAACATTTAAAGGCAATTTGCACTGCTATCCTCCCGTTTGGACTAAACCTAATTGCTGCAGGAACCGTCACCACGTCGTGTCATCAATCCCGAGCCTGAAACATGCTAAACAGCATGCATGGCATTAAATGATGAAGAGCTGCACTGTATAAAGAGGCTTTAGTTTTAGAAGATAATGCTGTAATAAAATATGATTAGGTACTGTAGTTTGTTAAAACTTATATAATAAATATTTTTCTCCCCCTGAAGAGTTCTCCATCTAGTGACTTTCTTGGATTAAAGGTCAGTACATTATTTTACACTGTGGTAGCAAATACCCTTTCGTTTAAAAAAAAAGCATTATTTTGTTGAATAAGCAAATCAAGATTTGTGAAAGGTTGTCCTGTGGAAGGACTGCAATGATCGTACTTGTCACTAGAGGCCGCAAAAAACACGGTCTAAGACCTGTTTAGAAAATCGTTTCCTCCAACCTATTGATTTGTTTATTGAATGTTGGAAAGGAGTGCATTCTCGCGGGGGTTTAATTAGAGAGGGAGGGGTTATCTTAGCATAAAGGTGTCTCTCGGGGGTTCAGACGTTTATGTTTTTAGGAGAAGCAGTAGTTGGAATTAGTGTTGGGGTACAGTATTTCTTGTTAAGGGATGGTGGTAGCCACTGTCCCTGAAGTTGTTCTTACTAGTTAAGAAGTCCATCTTTTTAAAGTTTACTATAGTCAGGATACGACCTTGACCTTTAAAGCCACTATTTTCTTATTTAAACCTGACGGTTCCTGAGCCAAAACTCTCAGCAGGGAACTTTCACATAATAAAATGGGTAACAAAATAGAAATGTTGACTGCAAAGAAGCATCAGTGCAGATAAAAACAACATCCATCTTAATTGACATGGATTCTGCAAATCAATTAATGAGCTGGCTTCAGAAGATTCCTATAAAGGGGTTTGCAACATTTACAGAGATTCGTGCTATCTGTAGTCTGGATTAGGAGTGCCAAACTACCCGGAGAACTGTTTTAACTTCAGATCTGCTGTTAATTAGATTGTCTTAATTATTGGCTTTCTATTAGACCAATTTATCAAGACCTCCCAGCGTTTCTAGTGCTGGAAAAAATGAAGAGATACTGGACCTCCAGGATCGGCGCTGGACCACCCTGCTGTCGATAAATTCAGAAAATGTAAGTGTTCTTCACGCTCCTCCATGTGATTCATTCCAACAGAAATCCTGATTGAAATTTTCTTGCCGTCTTATAAATCGCCTGAAAAGTCAACGTTTTCGTCTTTCGGCTTCCGTCTTCCAAAACAGAAACTCACAGTATCGTGGCGAACAGCGCACTCTACTGATGAGACAAGCGCACTGCACGTGAAATGACTTCAATGTGCCGCAGCCTCTGAACAACATTACAAAGGTTGCAAGTTTCTCGAGCTGCAACAAATACAATCCAGTATAGCTGATGTTTTGTGATTTCCAAAGTCTCTGACTGTGTACTTAGTCTTTAAAGATTAATGGGCAAATTTAAAGGGGAATGTTTGAACCTTGTCTTTAACCTTGGATAAGAGGGTCTACAGTACGTGGGCTGCTTTTGGTGCTCTGTTGTAGAAGTGCTGGACCTCTTTCAAATATATGAAGCCAGGACCATTTAATTAAAATTACATGAAACTGTACATGAATTTTACTCCATTCTTTCTTTTTTTTATTTAATGTTATTGTCTACTTTTGTAAGAACAATATGATTGCAAAGATATTGCCATACTCCTCGTATGCTGTACTGAGTCTGGGTAGTACAGTTAGCTTGTGCTGTTTACTGTATGTTTTGTACATTCATGGTCTCTATTAAAAAGCACTTAAACACTTGCTGTGGCTAATGTCAGTGTTCATTCCTCAGTCATCAGGAAAACACAGAATGGGAATAGTTTTCATGGGGAAAATGTCATTTTTATAAATTGGACTAATTGTGTAGATACTAAATATAAAGACCTGTTTGAATGTGCCATGATGCTAAGCTTAAACAAAATGAGGAAGCTTTGTAGAGGGTTGAATAGTTTTGAATGGCAGGGTAATTATGAAGTTTAAAGTTGTTCTTGTCTGAAACGTGTCTTAGTTTTTCATTTTTTATTGACACCTGCATAACTCCAGGTATCCTTGGAGTGTTTTCATGTGTGAAAATGTCCATGGTGGTTATTTGAGAGCAGGAAGTTGGCACCCCATGCAATTGTTCAGATGTACATAATCACGAACCCATTCACTGTGCATGGGTGTTCTTGCTTTGTTAGGCAAAAGGTTTAGTTCTGACAGTAAAATAAATGCAGTGTTTTGTGTGAAAACATAATATACCATAAATGACAAGAAAACAGAGCTGAGATATTTCCCTCAGGCACTATTTTGCACATTTGCTAAAATCACAAAGTGAACAGAAGTAATCTGACCCTTAGCTCTGAGTTGGGGTGGATGATTGTTTCAAATACTGGCACTGAATGTAAAACTTGATACTGGGAATAAAAATACCCTTTTAATCACAACCTTGGCTTACTAAATCCCTTCTGTTGCCTGAACAGAGAACAGAGAACAGAGAACAAATTCATCTGAAAAAAATTCAAGGAGGAATTCCTCAAACATGTACTGTATGGTACTGCCACATGACCTGCTTTTTGGCGTGGTTTTGAGCTTAATCCTTCAAAAGAAGACCTGTGTGATTATAGAAATGACATCTCGCTGCATTGCAGCTTTGAATCAGTGAGTCTCCAGACCAGGCCGAGTACCACTTTGTGGTGAACCACCCTACATGTGAAAAGCCCCGCGGAAATCTTTAGACCAAATGCCACCCAAGCAAGGTTTTACTAACAGTAGATTGATTAGTGTGGCTCTTGCGCAGCATGCACTGTAGATACAGAAACTCTGCTGGATAACACAGAAGTGGATCCTGACATTTCACCCTAATGCCTAGGAATTGTTTGGATACCTTCTCAAATTTAAGTAGGCATGTAAAAAGGCAATTGCGTGTGCATTTTGCACTGTTTGTGTAAGACTCGGCACTTACTATAAATTTCCCTAGCTGGCAAAACACCAAAAGTCAAAAGATCCAGTAAGAATATATACAATACTGTAAAGTATATAAGGAATTTCTAATATAGTGTATATTTTGGCTGAAAAATACCTATTTGTGATTCATTTGGTGATAACAGACACCCCTTCCCTCCCATTAATCCAGTACACTGAGGGTTTAATGGAGTTTTTAATGAAAGTTCGGGAGGAATGAAGGCAGCCGCGCTCATTCGACACAGCTGCTGCAATTCTCACTAATTCTGACGTAAGCAACCGGTCTCCATAAATATCAAACGTCACTCTCTCCTCTTCCTCGTTCGTTTTCTGCATGGTTTGTCTTCGCCTAGCTCGAATCCGTGCTCCCTTCTCATGGATCTACAAATCCGCCGCTCCGACGAAGACCTTTTTGCAGCGCAGGAGACTCTCCTATCCCTCTCGTCCAGTCCACCCCCCACAGCTCCCCTCACCTCCGTCTCATCGCCTCCTTCAGCCGCCGTGCCACATCAGCGCCGCTCATCTCCCAGCCAGTCCTCACAAGATCCAACTCCTCGCCGAAGACTGCGTTCCGCCGTCGTAGTCCCTCTCTCATTACAAACCCAGCCTCCCCATTCCTCCACGGCAAAATCTCCAAATAACCCCCGCTTCTCTCGAGGATGTCCCTGCCGCCGCGCTTCACGCACATCGGTTCCCCCTTCTCCTGGATCATCCCTCGCGACTTCCAACCGGACCGTAGCAAGCCTCCAGAGGATACTTCGAAAACATGGCGTCCATTTTAAAAGAAACGCTTCCAAAAAAAAAAAGCTTGTTTTCCCTGTACTTAACCGCAGTCTACATAAGGAAACATCAACTCCCCAGCTTCCCCCGGCGCCCTCTGATGACATCACCCGCGCTGCCGCCACTCATCCCAACGTGAGGACCCCGAGGCCGCCCGCGCCTCTGCCTGTCGCATCTTCTGTCTTGTCTTGTCTTGTCTTGTCTTGTCTCGTCTTGATTATGTCCGTGTCTGTCTCTTCCCCCAAGCAATCCATCCCTCTGCTGAACAACTGCACCCAGCCTCCTGCCCTAATCTCCTTGCTGCTGAGTCTAAGGCCCCAGGCTCACGCCCCCCCCCTTCTCCGCTTAATCTAATTTCTGCACTCTCCTACCAATCTACCTCCGGCGTCCAACATGGCTCAAGCTCCGCCAGCTTGGTGCCTTCGGCCCCGGTTTCTTTTCTTTCGGCCCCTGCTGCTGTCTCCACGGCCCGAAGGCCAGCTAGTAAACGACCCCCAGCTCAGCCAGCAGGCGGCCCTTACCCTCCCCCACCCCCTGGCGTCCAAGACGACTCAGCAGCCTCCTCAGTCCTTAACGCAGCCTTCGCCCCTGCTTCATTTCCTCAACAGTCTTCGGCTTCCATATCCCAAGCCACCGAGCTTCAGGCCCCAGATCCGTCAAACCCCTCCTACCACAATCTGCTTTCTGCTCTTCCTCCCTCATCTTCTCCCTTCCCCGGTGTCCAACACGGCATCCGTCATCCCATGCCTTCGGCCCTGGATTCCAATCTCCCCTTTACTAAGGACTTTCCTCTCCGAACAGCCGTTCCTCTCCCAGCTCCTCCTAACGCACTAAAGTTTAGTCCTCCTCCCATTCCCTTTTCACTCCGGCAGCAAATTCTGAGGCGGACGTCAATCTAGCTCACCTTCTCTCTTCCTCCTCTTGCAACTCCGATTCTAGAACAGTCGACCGCGGCTCGATTTCCGTTACTCTCAAATCTTCTGACCCTCACTCTGCTTCAGTCCTTCGAATTTTCGACTTCTGCTTGGCTTTCAGCATTTTCCACGACATCACGTGCTCCGCCTTTCCCCAACGTCGTCAGGAACTCGACGATTACACGCACAGCATCCCCGATCTATCTGTCCTCTTCAAGGGCTCCCTGTTCTACGATTACCATAAGCAGTTCTTGGCCGAGGCCGCTGCCCGCCTACTCCAATGGAACCAGCACACCTACTGGGGAGCCCTCGACATTGAGCTTTACTGCCGCACTTTCACCGGTGTCCAAGCTCTTTCCTGCGACCAAGACTTCCTCTTGGACACATTCATCAAATCTTTGCCCAGATACCGTCCGCAAGCCCAACCCTGACTCCGCCCCTTCTCCCCCACAGCATCTATTCTCCCGCCAGGTCTTCTTCAAACCTTCCCGGTCCAAAGATGTTCGCGGTCGCCCCATCGTGATGATCAGAGGCCAACAAATCTCCAACATCTTCAATTCCTCTACACGTACCTCCCCCCCTTCGTCGCTTCCTTCACATTTCCAGCTTCTGCGGTGAAGCTAATGCTCGCTCTGCCTGCCCCCGCCGGCCCTTCCATGCTCGCTCCACCTTCAGCGTTCCCAAAAGACTACTGGCTTTTCCGTCTACCCCAATCGATATCCCCGCTCTTGCTTTCGGCCTGCTCCGTCACCCCGACCCCTCTTCCACCCACATCTTACTCGACGGCCTTTCCTTCGGATTCTCACCAGGCCCGTGCACACTTCCTTCTTCCTTCGTCTTTGCAAAAATTTGCAATCTGCCACCGCCGATCCCCACTCCGTTGATTCCTTGCTAGCATCCAAAGTCGAGAACGGTTTCACGATTGGCCCACTTGACTCTTCCCCATTCCCTGCATACCACATCGATCCCATTGGTATAGCGGTCCGTCCGGGCTCGCCAAGGCCAACATCTCCAGTGCCGTTAAAGTTATGCCTCCCGACCCAGACCTCTGGCACCTCTTCGGAGTTCATTGGCGCTTCATTCTTCGCAGTCCGCCTTACCTTCGGACGTAGGAGTAGCCCAAAACATTTTCGGTACCTTAGCTGAAGCTCTTGGCTGGATCCCCTCGAATAACTATGAGCTTCCTTTTCTCGTCCACCTTCTCAACAATTTCCTTACCATAGACTTTCCTCACACCCCACCTGCAAGAGCCTCCACCACACTTCTTTCCGGTTTTAGGAAACTAGGGGTACCCCTTGCCATGGACAAAACAACTGGCCCCTCTCATAATCCAATTCCTCGGGATCACCCTCAATTCCATCAATTTCTCCGCTTCCCTGCCTCGCGACAAAATCGACAAGATCCAGATGTATATCTCTATCTATTCTTCCGCCAAATTTCGCACAAAGAGGGAACTTCTCTCTCCGCTCGGCCACCTCAATTACGCCATGCGTATCATTTCTCAAGGACGGTCTACCTTCTCGACCTCGCCTCTTCCGTGCCCTCTCTTTACCACCACGTAAGCCCTTCAGCCAACTGCAAATCCGAGCTCAGGCTTTGGCAGCTTCTCTTGGCCAACTTGAATGGCATCTCTTTCCTTCGATGACCTCCTCTCTGACACTGAGGATATCCAGCTTTTCACAGATGCAGCCCCCTCAGTAGGTTTCGGAGGCTATTACAAAGGCCAATGGTTTGCGGCCCCTTGGCCTCCTGATTTCTCTCCAATCCCTCTCGCCAACCAGTCATCGGCCTTGTTAGAAATATTTCCAATTGTCGTTGCTGCTTCTCTTGGGGGCCACAAATGGAAACAAAAACCGTCCTCATCCATTCGGCCATCCATGCAGTATTTCATATAATCAACAAAGGAAGGTCTTCATCCCAATTCATCATGAAATTCCTCTGCCGCCTTAAATGGATTTCTCTCACACATCAATTCATCCGCGTAGCTGCTCACATTCCAGGGCACCTTAATGAGATAGCTGACTCTCTCTCTCACTTTCAATTCAGGAACTTGGCACCAGATGCAAGACTGAACCCGTGCACAGTACCTCCCTATTCGGAACTCACGTTCCTCTGAATCATCCTTTCCATCGCTATCTCCAGCTGGCCCAGCAAACTATCCTCTTAGGGATCGCCCCTCGAACTCTCAATTCTTACTGCAATGCCTGGAAGGGCTTCCAATCCTTCCACCTCTCCGCGAACAAGATTCCGTTCTTTTGACATTCTCACCGTATCATCCTTCGTTTGCTATCGTAGAAACTCACTCAAGGTACGAGCATCCACCGCCAAAGTATACCTGTGCGGCATCCACTCCTTTTCGGCACGATCTGTCCATCCCTTATCCACCCTCAAATTACTCTCCTTAAAGGCTTTCAGTGGCTTGAAAAACCACTTCCGAACCTACGCGCACCACTTACCTCAGACATCCTTGAATCCCCCATCTACGTCGTCAGGTCAGGTTACCACTCGCCCCGGGTCGACCGCCCTCTTGAATCTTTATTCTCGTTAGCCTTCTTTATCTTCCTAAGGTGCTCCGAAATTACCGCTAATTCCACATCCTTCGATCCTTCTCAACCCTGCTTATCCAACATCTCCATCTTATCTTCCGAGACGCTGACCTTCTATCTCAAGAAAAGCAAAACCAACCAACTCGGATCCGCCACTCTCATCTATTATTTCAAACTCTGTTCCTACGTAAGCCCTTTCGAGCCTCTATCCCATTACGCACATTTTCGCACCGCCGCCGGAGCTTCGCCTACTGTCCCTCTGTTCGCAAACGAGATGGGCCGTATCATGATACCCTCCTAAACAATTCTCTGGATCAGGGGCCGCATCCTCCGCCGCTCGCTAAGGCATACCCGAGTATCTCATCAAGCAACTCGGCCGTCGATCCTCCGAGGCTTACCATGCATACATTAAAACTAACCCCGGTATCCTCAAGCAGGCACTTTCTCTCCTCAGCTGAATTGGCCCAATAATCTTTTGTTTTTGTTTTTTCTGCACTGGTGACTGGGGGTCCCGCTTGGTTCTTTTGGGGGGTCCTATCCTCCCCGTCCGACGGCCGGGAGGTTGGCCCTCAGCCAAGCGGGTTACGCCAAATCTCCACATCACAATAAACGATTCTAATTTCTCCCAAGCTTTCGGCTGCTGTCATTCCTCGTGAAGTATAATTGACACCCAGCAAGTCTCTTTACAGAAAGGTAAGACCCTTTGGTGGCCTCTAGTGGTAGTTCAGCTGCAATTGCAATCCCCACTTAGGCCTTGAGTTAAGATGTGAAACATATTGCTACTCCTATTTTGCGCTTCTTGATCAATTTGGAGAGCAGTGTTTGCCTTTAAATTGCACAGCAGCAGTTTTGTAACATTGCTTTTATTTGCTTGATGGCAAAGTAAACATTTTTCCATGCCAAAAGAAGCTTGTACTTTTTATTTGGTAACTTTTTGAAGGATATATATATATACACTGTAGTAACTGTATGTTAAAAT